>NW_026111016.1:0-45704 GCF_024679095.1 Eriocheir sinensis | reverse complement strand
AGATTAGCGCTCTGTCCCACAATCCCACCGTAGAAGTGGGCTCCCTTGATCAACATAGCATCGCGACAGAGCTAGGTCGGAGGCCGCTTTCCTTCCCTCATGCCATGGCGAGAGTAAAAATAAAACACCCCTCCCCTGCCGAGACACAAAACTGCTGCTCCTGGAAGTTTTGGGACAGCACAACATTTATGCCACAAGACTTGTCCCCCTACAAGATGGTTACTTCCTTATCACAAGCCGCGATGAGGAGGTTGACTTACTTTTCAACAACGACTGCAATGACGCCCTCAAAGCCGAAACCTTCACTGCAATAATGCCCCCGGACCTGAAAACCAAACGCACTGTACTGCTCTTCGGTGTCGACGAAGACGCTTTCGCCCACACCCCTGAAGAAATTACCAATGAAATATACCGGGTCAATGAATACACCGAGGACTCTAGCGACTTGATGTACAAATTCCCCACCAGCAAGGTGCTGAAAATCACCTTCTGCACTTCTGCTTCCGTGCTCAGAGCCCAGGACCTTGGGATAAAGCTCTTTAATACAAGAGTCCCCCCTCACCAAATACAACAAGAAAAATACCACACCCACAAAACTGCATGCGCTGCTACAAGATCGAAGATCACGTTGCCAGCCAGTGTGGCAAGCCAAGGGATCACAAGGTCTGCTCTGAGTACGCTGCAGAAGGACACCTGGAGAGAGTGCACTTCCTCCGCCAAGAGATGCATCAACTGCGGCGGAGACCATCAGACCTTGGCATTCAAATGCCCTCTCAGGAAAGCTGCCCTGACCAAAGCAAAAGAAGAATCGAAGAATAAACCAACCTCCTACAGCCAAGCGGCCTCGGCTCCAGCCCCCTTCATCAGTACTCCAACCCAACTCATCTTTGCCGCTGTCGCGGTTTAGATTCGCGACAAGTTATTTTTTATATTATTTGCTATAGGGAAGCTGCTGACGCGTTTTCCTAGTTCGTCACGTGACCTAGGCGCGGGGCGGGTCACGATGACTCAGCCTGTTCGTTGCCTAGGCGACGAGCGTAGTGATGCCAAGGCGTGCATTTTCGTTGCGGGTCGCCCGCTGTGTTTTACCTGCGCTTACGCACTTTCAGGAGTCACCACTCCACTCTGCAGATGCACATTAGTGTGCAATACTGCAGCTAGTTATTCCTCTGTTGATGAGGAAGTCTTGTATTGTCTTTGTGCTTCCCGCCATGGGGGCTGTTGCCGCCCGCGGCCTGTGTTGCTAGCCCGCGATTGTTGCTTTCCTCTACGTGTCTGTACGTAGCTTGCTCCGCTGTTATATTGCGGTGCCATGCACTTGCAAGTTATAGCTGCGCGTCAGGAAAGTGTAACGATATCTGCCTATGGCAGTATTGCTCAGAGTGCTGTCAGCACCCTCTGTTGTATTTTTCCGCGCCAGCAGCGTTTTGCATCTCGGCCGGGCGAGTTGGGGCCCGTCAGGTCACTCGCCGCGGCTCGGGACTTCCTTCTCCCCCTGACCGCCGTCTGGTGAGGTCACGGGGCGACGTTCCTCTACTCTCGCCTATCTCTTGGCACCACGCGGTTTTCCTCCTGCTGGAGTGTGGTGATCCTGGGCTTCGCCACTTCGGGATACAGCCCACACCCGGTCTCAGTTTGGGTGTGTCGAGTCCGCGGCGGCCTCTTTCTGAAAGCCGCATCTACCGCCGACATCACGCGCCTGATGAGAGGACCCACGGCAGGAAGGACAAGCTGCAGCCACCTCGAGCAAGGCTGTGCAACGAGCCTCTACTCTTCTCCCTCCGCACCAAGTTAAGTAGCTAGTTGTTAGTGTAGCCAGGGCAGGTTAGTCTTGTGCGAGCACGAGTAACGCTAGGCTCAGCTGAGTGTGTATGTGAGATTTGTCTGTGTTTTCTTTGTGTGTAATAAAGTTAGTGCATAGCTGTACACGAGCTTTATTAGTAAACCTTTTGCCTGTGCGTATGTGCCTTCCAGCCCCATAAGGAGAGTAAATAAGAACCCCACGGGAGATATGAGCAGGTAAGTCGTGTTAGTACCCCTAGTCAGGGTGTGTACACCGTTGTCTCCTGGCGTGCCGCGGGAATCAACCCTTGTCGGCTAGCTACCGCCTTGTGAGCACACTCCTGTTATTACTCAGATTATTTTTACCCCGTGACAATTGGCGCCCGAAACAGAAACTCCTTCTGGCTGGTAAGTGTGTGCACTTGGCTAGGTGTGTCTGTGTTTAGGGTCACAGCTTAGTATAACTGTGTTAGTGAGACTTATTAGCTAGCAGAGTGTTAGTTTTTACCTCTGACTAGTTTTGTGTGTTGTCCTTAGGTATAGGTTCTGTTTTAGTGCCAGCTTTTGTTCTGTTCCTATTGCCCCGAGTGCCAGTGAGCATAGGGTTTGATATTAGGACAGATTATCTTCCCCCAGTGCTACCGTGACCTTATCCGCAGGTATCGCGCTCCCTGAAGACAGCAGGTGCCCTGTGCTTCGCCGGCAGAGTGTGGGCATAAGTCCTGTGTCTGCGAGTCGCGCCTGACGGAGGCTCGGTGGGGTTTGCTGTGCCGTTCCAGTAGCCGTGCCTGGGCTCCACTTTCTTGTCTCCTCGTCGCCGTTCCCTGTGTGGGACGACCACGTGGCTCTTGTGGTCGGCGACGTGAGAAGGGACCAGCTCGACGAGACGCCATCTGCATTTTTACCGGGTGTGTGCGTTCTCTTTTTGTTGAGATTTGTGCATAAGCTAGTTTAGCCAGATCAGTTCACCTCTGCCTGCAGCTAGCTACTCAGGTTTGTGTAGGGTTCTAGAAGGCTCTAGTTTTGCCAGTTAGTCACCCCTAGCCTGGGTTTTAGTTAGCTCAGGACTGTGCAGGGTGCAGCGGTCTAGTTAGGGCCAGTTTTCTCTCTCTCCAGCCTGTGTAGTGAGTTCAGGTTATTTAGGGGGAGTGTGTTCTAGATAATTCTAGATTTTTGGGCTGTTCAGTCACCTTATTCTGCCAGAGTTAGTGCAGGGCAAGCCAGGCAGGATGTTTGTTACTCGTGAGCCTTCTACCGAGTATTGGTTTCAGCTGGGTGAGCGCCTTGAGCTGACGGGGCAAGACCTCGTCGCGTGGGTTCGCGAGGAACTGCTGCGGGAGGCCTACTTCGAGGAGTTGGAGAGGAAAGACCGCGAGGCTGAGCTCTCCCACGAGCGCGAGATGCAAGAGGCTCAGCGTGCCCACGAGAGGGCCATGAAGGAGTCTGGAAGGCTCCAACGCCTCGCCCTCGCACGTCTCGCCTGCCCCTGGTTCGACACCAGCGACCTGGACACGCAGGTAGCCGAGCCCCAGCCCTCCCCTGAGGCTGTCAGCACTGTGCCGTGCGACCCTGCTCGGCAGGCAGTAGCTGGGGAGGACCACGACCAAGGAGAGTGCCTGAAGGAGAAGGCTTTACCTCTCTCCCCGGCGCTCCTGACGGTGCAAGAGTGCACGGCGGTCTCACTGGACGACGCAGACGCGCAGCCGCCTTGCGTCCCGAGTACTGCTGCCGGCGCTGGAGCAGGGGAAAAGAGGGAGCTCGAGCCCTCGGCGCTGCTGACGGTGCCGCAGGAGGAGGCGCTGGAGCTGAAGGTTAGTGACGCGGGGCAGCTGGCCACCGCCTCTCCCTCGCCCGTTTCGGTTCCTACTGCCTCGCGCAAGAAGCCTCCTGACATAGACGTCAAGGCCTCGCTAGGTTGCGCCTCAGCACCCCCTGACGCGGGGCAGCTGCCTCCTGACTCTCCCTCGCTCGCCTCGGAATCCACGGCCACGCGCAAGAAGCCTCCTGACATCGATGTCAAGGCTTCGCTGGGTTGCGCCGCAGCACCTCCCGGAAAACAAGGCCACCGCACCGCCAAGCTGTCTCGCCTTCGCCGTGGTCTAGGTAAGAGTGACTGTTCAGTGTTGTGTGAGGGTTCCGGGCGACGCCGCCGCAGAAGGAGGCGTGTCACCCGAGGGCTTAGAGGTCGCGCCCTTGCCAGGCGCCCTTGGAAAGCCCGCCCTCCGAGTTCCTTCTGGCGTGCAGCCAGACCTGCAAGTGTAGGTAGGCCGTCGTGTGTAGGTCGTCGCCGTGATTATGTGAAACAAGTAGACACACTTCACTACACAGTGCCACACCACACTCCACACTACCACACTACATATGGACATGTGTCCCTAGCCTTGTCTCGGGCCTCTCTGCAGCTTCAGGAGTTTTCTCCATGCTGGTTAGTAAAAGGCTGGAGTTTTTACACTCATCAAGCTGAAGGGAGCCACCCGATGACGTACACCTTGTGCTTGTGTAACTAGGTTTAGCTAGGGGTTAGTTCAAATTTTATATGTACGCTAGGAGTAGCGCCCATGATAAAATTTCATTTGCATGGGCGAATGTCGCGGTTTAGATTCGCGACAAGTTATTTTTTATATTATTTGCTATAGGGAAGCTGCTGACGCGTTTTCCTAGTTCGTCACGTGACCTAGGCGCGGGGCGGGTCACGATGACTCAGCCTGTTCGTTGCCTAGGCGACGAGCGTAGTGATGCCAAGGCGTGCATTTTCGTTGCGGGTCGCCCGCTGTGTTTTACCTGCGCTTACGCACTTTCAGGAGTCACCACTCCACTCTGCAGATGCACATTAGTGTGCAATACTGCAGCTAGTTATTCCTCTGTTGATGAGGAAGTCTTGTATTGTCTTTGTGCTTCCCGCCATGGGGGCTGTTGCCGCCCGCGGCCTGTGTTGCTAGCCCGCGATTGTTGCTTTCCTCTACGTGTCTGTACGTAGCTTGCTCCGCTGTTATATTGCGGTGCCATGCACTTGCAAGTTATAGCTGCGCGTCAGGAAAGTGTAACGATATCTGCCTATGGCAGTATTGCTCAGAGTGCTGTCAGCACCCTCTTGTATTTTTCCGCGCCAGCAGCGTTTTGCATCTCGGCCGGGCGAGTTGGGGCCCGTCAGGTCACTCGCCGCGGCTCGGGACTTCCTTCTCCCCCTGACCGCCGTCTGGTGAGGTCACGGGGCGACGTTCCTCTACTCTCGCCTATCTCTTGGCACCACGCGGTTTTCCTCCTGCTAGAGTGTGGTGATCCTGGGCTTCGCCACTTCGGGATACAGCCCACACCGGGTCTCAGTTTGGGTGTGTCGAGTCCGCGGCGGCCTCTTTCTGAAAGCCGCATCTACCGCCGACATCACGCGCCTGATGAGAGGACCCACGGCAGGATGGACAAGCTGCAGCCACCTCGAGCAAGGCTGTGCAACGAGCCTCTACTCTTCTCCCTCCGCACCAAGTTAAGTAGCTAGTTGTTAGTGTAGCCAGGGCAGGTTAGTCTTGTGCGAGCACGAGTAACGCTAGGCTCAGCTGAGTGTGTATGTGAGATTTGTCTGTGTTTTCTTTGTGTGTAATAAAGTTAGTGCATAGTTGTACACGAGCTTTATTAGTAAACCTTTTGCCTGTGCGTATGTGCCTTCCAGCCCCATAAGGAGAGTAAATAAGAACCCCACGGGAGATTTGAGCAGGTAAGTCGTGTTAGTACCCCTAGTCAGGGTGTGTACACCGTTGTCTCCTGGCGTGCCGCGGGAATCAACCCTTGTCATCACTACGCTCGTCGCCTAGGCAACGAACAGGCTGAGTCATCGTGACCCGCCCCGCGCCTAGGTCACGTGACGAACTAGGAAAACGCGTCAGCAGCTTCCCTATAGCAAATAATATAAAAAATAACTTGTCGCGAATCTAAACCGCGACATTCGCCCATGCAAATGAAATCTTATCATGGGCGCTACTCCTAGCGTACATATAAAATTTGAACTAACCCCTAGCTAAACCTAGTTACACAAGCACAAGGTGTACGTCATCGGGTGGCTCCCTTCAGCTTGATGAGTGTAAAAACTCCAGCCTTTTACTAACCAGCATGGAGAAAACTCCTGAAGCTGCAGAGAGGCCCGAGACAAGGCTAGGGACACATGTCCATATGTAGTGTGGTAGTGTGGAGTGTGGTGTGGCACTGTGTAGTGAAGTGTGTCTACTTGTTTCACAGAATCACGGCGACGACCTACACACGACGGCCTACCTACACTTGCAGGTCTGGCTGCACGCCAGAAGGAACTCGGAGGGCGGGCTTTCCAAGGGCGCCTGGCAAGGGCGCGACGCCTCCTTCTGCGGCGGCGTCGCCCGGAACCTCACACAACACTGAACAGTCACTCTTACCTAGACCACGGCGAAGGCGAGACAGCTTGGCGGTGCGGTGGCCTTGTTTTCCGGAGGTGCTGGTGGCGCAACCCAGCGAAGCCTTGACATCGATGTCAGGAGGCTTCTTTGCGCGTGGCCGTGGATTCCGAGGCGAGCGAGGGAGAGTCAGGCAGCTGCCCCGCGTCAGGGGTGCTGAGGCGCAACCTAGCGAGGCCTTGACGTCTATGTCAGGAGGCTTCTTGCGCGAGGCAGTAGGAACCGAAACGGGCGAGGGAGAGGCGGCCAGCTGCCCCGCGTCACTAACCTTCAGCTCCAGCGCCTCCTGCGGCACCTGCGGCACCGTCAGCAGCGCCGAGGGCTCGAGCTCCTCTTTTCCCCTGCTCCAGCGCCGGCAGCAGTACTGGGACGCAAGGCGGCTGCGCGTCTGCGTCGTCCAGTGAGACCGCTGTGCACTTGCACCGTCAGGAGCGCCGGGAGAGAGGTAAAGCCTTCTCCTTCAGGCACTCTCCTTGTCGTGGTCCTCCCCTACTGCCTGCCGAGCAGGGTCGCACGGCACAGTGCTGACAGCCTCAGGGGAGGGCTGGGGCTCGGCTACCTGCGTGTCCAGGTCGCTGGTGTCGAACCAGGGCAGGCGAGACGTGCGAGGGCGAGGCGTTGGAGCCTTCCAGACTCCTTCATGGCCCTCTCGTGGGCACGCTGAGCCTCTGCATCTCGCGCTCGTGCTCGTGGAGAGCTCAGCCTCGCGGTCTTCCTCTCCAACTCCTCGAAGTAGGCCTCCTGCAGCAGTTCCTCGCGAACCCACGCGACGTCTTGCCCCGTCTTGCCCTGTCAGCTGGGCTCACCCAGCTGAAACCAATACTGGTAGAAGGCTCACGAGTAACAAACATCCTGCCTGGCTTGCCCTGCACTAACTCTGGCAGAATAAGGTGACTGAACAGCCCAAAATCTAGAATTATCTAGAACACACTCCTAAATAACCTGAACTCACTACACAGGCTGGAGAGAGAGAAACTGGCCCTAACTAGACCGCTGCACCCTGCACAGTCCTGAGCTAACTAAACCCAGGCTAGGGGTGACTAACTGGCAAAACTAGAGCCTTCTAGAACCCTACACAAACCTGAGTAGCTAGCTGCAGGCAGAGGTGAACTGATCTGGCTAAACTAGCTTATGCACAAATCTCAACAAAAAGAGAACGCACACCCGGTAAAATGCAGATGGCGTCTCGTCGAGTCCCTTCTCACGTCGCCGACCACAAGAGCCACGTGGTCGTCCCACACAGGGAACGGCGACGAGGAGACAAGAAAGTGGAGCCCAGGCACGGCTACTGGAACGGCACAGCAAACCCCACCGAGCCTCCGTCAGGCGCGACTCGCAGACACAGGACTTATGCCCACACTCTGCCGGCGAAGCACAGGGCACCTGCTGTCTTCAGGGAGCGCGATACCTGCGGATAAGGTCACGGTAGCACTGGGGGAAGATAATCTGTCCTAATATCAAACCCTATGCTCACTGGCACTCGGGGCAATAGGAACAGAACAAAAGCTGGCACTAAAACAGAACCTATACCTAAGGACAACACACAAAACTAGTCAGAGGTAAAAACTAACACTCTGCTAGCTAATAAGTCTCACTAACACAGTTATACTAAGCTGTGACCCTAAACACAGACACACCTAGCCAAGTGCACACACTTACCAGCTATTAAAACATTATTTTTACCCCGTGACAGCCGCAACGGGTGAAAAGATTTACACGGCAATGATGATTGCCATGTTCAAGGACGTCGCCGAGCCTGGCACGTTCGAGGACACACTGAACAGGCTGCTGAAGAAAAACAATATCGCCCAGCTCATCGTGGGGGAAGAGCTCGACTCAAGAACAATCCTCAACATCCCTGCAGCTCCTACTCCACCCCTCCCAACACCTTCAACTCAGCTTCACGAGGACGTAACTGACTCCCTCCCCCCCCCTCAGACCTCAACCCACCTCCAATCCTCCCCCCTACCGAAGAAGCTACGCCCTTCACTCTCCAAGCCCAACCTAGCACCCCCCCCCCAGCCCCCCGCTTTCACTCCTCACCCCCCCCCCCCTCCAAGAAAGACAAACCCAAAAACAAAGCCAACCAACCCACACATTTCTTGAACCCTAACTTGGCCAAAGCCGCCAGCCTGGCACTCCGCGAATCCACCCTCCTCAAACCTGACCCTCAACGTCAGACACGCCACTCCACCAAAAACAAAAATTCATCGACCTAATCACCGTAGTGGAACATAACGTCCTTAACTGGAGGGAAAGACAATACCAACTGACTGAGACTTATCAGACCCTAAACGCCGACGGCATACTGATCAACAGCCACGGGTCCCTGACGTCACTCCACTAAAAATACACGGCTACACCGTATACAAACGCAACCACACTAACACTCCTTCTGACGGCACTGCCATAGCCGTCAGACACACCATTACACACAGGATACTTGAATATTTAATTTCAGACACCCTTGCCATAGAAATAGACACGGTTACGGGCAAAATTCTCCTTGCTACACTTTACCAACCTCCTGCCCGTAACTACTTACCAATCCCCGACTTCTTTACACTATTCCGACGACACATTCCTGTATACTTGCTCACAGACTTAAATGCCAACCACCCTATCTTAGGATACAGACACACAAACACTAAAGGTCTCCAAATACACCACCTTATCACAAACAGAACACTCCGACACAATGGCCCACGGTCCTCTTCCTGCCAGATCCACGTCCGGGAGTATGAGTCGGGTCGCTTTCCCTAACCCTCGTGCCCACGTCCTGCCGGTGAAAAGCCTGGCGTCCTGTGCTTGAGAGGATAGTAACCTCCGTCTCGCAGGGGTGTCGGACAGTCTGACGACTGTTTTGGCTGCCCAAGCGGCTGCCACCTGTTCGATCCGGAGCATCAGGGGAGGGTGCTCAGCCTCGGCTCGCAGAGCCTCTAGCTTCGTCTGTAGCAGTCACCGCTCGAATCGCGTGTTCCCTCCCCTCAGTGACACATAAGGAAATGGTGCACTGCATAGAAGACTTTAAAATTGTAGTTTCATGTTCATCGTTAGTACTTGTCTCTGTCCGCGTCGTGTCTTCAATGTTTATCTTTCTTGTACTCGTTTACCTTTGACTGTCTGTCTATGTCCTTTTGTTGTCCACCGTTATACATTGTTATACACATACACCAACACTTAAATGTTAACCTACACAAACAACATTCACACAAACGCATACCCACACACACACATTTTCCTTGTGTTGTGTTTGTCTCAATGACTTGATGTATTTTTGTCCAATAAAGTAACCCTGACGGATATGAGTTTCTCTATCCGTGAACCGATTAGCACTTAGAACACTCGCTACCACCAACAATTGGTGACCATGCAGTCTTGCTAAGGTTCTAGGTGCCTTAAAACCAGTGCCGTTCAAGGGCACTTTCTCCCAGAGGGTGGACCTGAGTTAGAAGTATCTGATTCATTCGTCCTACCCTCTCCTGGAGCAATAAATCTCACCTCCGCTTGGGGTTCGTTGGATTGAGCCACGGGTCGGGAGAAATATTACGCCGTAGGCGTAGTTGCCACCTACAGGGTTTCTCCCCCGCCCTCCCCCAGGCACCCTCTGTGCCCCTTCCCCAGGCGCCCTCTGCGCCTTCCCCCAGGCACTCTCTGTGCCCCCTCCAGGCACCCTCTGTGCGCCTTCTCTAGGCACCTTCAACGCCTCCTCCAGGCTTCCTTAGTGCCCCCTGATGCTCCTCCCAGCCCTCACCCAATCCACCTCCTTCCTGCCTTTCCGCTGGTCCGGCGACTGAGACACGCACACCGTGTGACACGCACACTAGACTCAGTGAACACTCAAACACAGTGCGACACATTACTGAGACACAGTGCCACACACTCAGTGTACACGCCATACAGACTCAGTGTATACGCCACCACACACCACACAGACTCAGTGTACACGCAGACACAGTGTGACACCCCACTGGGATTACTAGCTGCCCCCTGAGTTAACCACCACCTCCTGGATCTACCACCGCCCTCTTGGATTATCCTACACTTGTGGATCTATGTGTACAGTGCAGTGTGTCCATCAACAGTTCAGTGCAGCAAATCCCCAGCAACAGTTAGTGTCACAGTGTTCCCACTAAGTGTACAGTGTTGTTTTACAGTGCTTTCTTGGACACTGGTTCACTCCCCGGGCCACTGAGGTCCCTAGCACGCGCCAGTGCCAATACTACACGCAGTTCGTTCTACTCTTACGGACTGCCGTGGCTCCTGGCCCGTTGTACGCCAGCGCCCTTGCCAACACCGTTCAACTTCACTATGTCTGACGACGACAACTCTTCCGCTGCGGCGGCGGTGTCCTTCAAAGCGCCGCCCTTCTGCTCACAGGACCCGTCCATATGGTTCTCGATTTTGGAGTGCGGATTCAAGACTGCCAAAATTACTAACAGCCTTACTCAGTACACTCACGCTGTTAGCCTCCTGCCCGCCGACGTCCTTCCACAAGTCTCTGACGTCATCGCCTCAGCCTACAACTCTGGTCATGCCTATGAAGACCTGAAGACGGCCCTACTCTAACGCCTTCAGTCTTCTGTCGCCACCCGCCTCCGTGAACTTCTCTCCAAAGAAGAGTTGGGTAATGAGAAACCGACGGACCTCCTACGCCGCATGAAGCAGCTGCTCGGCGAAAAGTACCAGTCTTTCGACCAAGACTTGTGCAAACAGCTGTTTTACCAACGTCTGGGCCCTGCTGTCCAGCGCAGCCTCCTCAGCGTTAAGGACGACCTGAAGCCCGACGCCATTGCCAAGTTAGCAGACGAATTCATGGCAACTCTACCTGGACCGCTAACTTCCTCAGTGTCTTCCGTCGCCTCCGAGGACCACTCAATTTGACGAACTCGTCAAGCAAGTCTCCCTGCTCGCGACGAAAGTCACCTCTCTTGAGGAGCGGCTCGATCGCCCCCGCTCTCGCTCCCCCACTCCTCACCGACGTCGGCGCCGCTCCCGTTCGAAAAGCCCAGGACTCTGCTGGTACCACAACAACTTCGGCGAGAAAGCTAAGAGGTGTACCACCCTGTGCACTTACAAGGCGTCAAACTTCAAGAACGAGCACTAGTGCAGCATAGCGCTCGTCATCAACCCTCGGCGCTGCTCCACCTTCATGATTGCCGTTCCAACACAAAGTTCCTGATTGACACCGTCGCTGATGTCAGTATTATCCCAGCAACCGCCAGTCAGCGAACTCGACCTCCACTCTTGCCAACGGTACCAAAATACCTGTCTACTCGCGACACACCATGCAAGTGGACCTTTACCTACGACGTTGCTTCGAATGGACCTTCTACGTCGGGAACGTCTCGCAGGCAATCCTTGGAGCTGACTTCCAAAGGCACTTCACCCTCTTAGTCGACGTCAAAGGACGGAGGTTGGTTGACCCGCTCACTTCCATCTTCTCCAATGCTCAACCAGCACCAGGTGACAGCTCGCAACTTGCCGTCGTTCACAAGGACCACCAGTTCGCCGCCCTGCTCAAGTCCTTTCCCACACTGACACAGCCCTATTCAGCCAGCCTGCCCGTCAAGCATCACGTTACGCATCACATAGATACTACAGGACCTCCAGTACACGCCAAGGCCCATCGCTTAGCCCCTGAACGCTACCGTCAAGCCAAGGCCCAGTTCGAGTCTCTGTTGCTTCAAGGTATTGTACGACCCAGTAGCAGCAACTGGTCATCAGCCCTCCACGTCGTCCCCAAGAAGAACGGCGACATACGTCCCTGTGGAGACTACCGAGCCCTTAACTCGCGCACTAAGATGGACAGATACCCGGTGCCAAACATCCAGGAATTCTCGTCTCAACATGCTGGTTCCACCATCTTTTCACGTGTGGACCTCGTCAAGGCCTTTCACCAGATTCCAGTCCATCCTGACGACATACCGAAGACTGCCGTCATCACGCCCTTCGGTCTCTTTGAATACGTCAGGATGCCGTTTGGACTCATGAATGCGGCCCAGACCTTTCAACGCTTCATCGACGAAGTTCTCCGCGGCTTACCCTTCTGCTTCGCCTACATAGACGATCTACTCATCGCTAGCCCGGATGAAGCCTCTCACAAACAGCACCTTCACCAAGTCCTCACCCGCTTGCAAGACTACGGAGTACAGATCAACGTGGACAAGTCTGAGCTCGGTGTTACTTCCCTCACATTCCTTGGCCACACTGTTACTCCAGAGGGCATCGCTCCACTCAACTCGAGGACTGAAGCCATCCAGTAGTTCCCGAAGCCGTCCACCCAGCGCCAACTCAAGGAATTCCTGGGTATGGTTAATTTCTACAACCGCTTCGTCCCACACTGCTCTCTCATGCTCCAGCCCCTCCACGTCATGGTGAAGCCCTGCAAGCGTGGCCAGTCTGTCACTCTCGCCCGGACTCCGGACGCTGACGCCGCCTTTCTCGCTGCTAAGAAGGCTCTCAGCGACACAGTGATGCTGTCCTTCCCTGCCCATGACGCGGAGATCTCCATAGCAACAGACGCCTCCGACACTGGGACTGGTGCTGTCCTACAACAGTTCATCGACAACGCCTGGAAGCCGATCGCCTTCTTCTCCCGTAAGCTCTCTAAGTCTGAAGCCAAGTACAGCGCTTACGATCGGGAACTTCTCGCCATATTCAAGGCTGTCAAACGTTTCCGCTACTTTATTGAAGGCCGGCGTTTCCACGTGTTCACCGACCACAAGCACCTCACTACAACCTTCCTGAGGAACAAAGACTCTTATACCCCACGTCAACTCCGCCACATGGACTACATCTCGCAGTTCACCACTGACATCCGGTACATCAAAGGTGCGGACAACGCTCCAGCTGACGCCCTCTCACGCAACATTACCGCTGTGACGTCCTCTTCACTTGATTACGCCGCCATAGCCGCCGATCAGTCCGGCGGACGCAGAGCTGGAGAAGCTTCTGGACAACCCGGCGCTTAAAGTGAAGAAAATCACACTCCCAGGCACCAAGGTCACTCTCTACGCTGACGTCTCCACGGTCACCATCCGTCCCTACCTGCTACAGCGACACAGCTACCAGGCCTTCCGTCAGCTTCACGACCTCTGTCATCCTGGCATTCGAGCCTCGCAGCGCCTGATAAAAGTCCCGCTTCATTTGGGAGGGAATTAACAAAGACGTCAGACTATGGACCAAAACTTGCACTGACTGCCAAGCCTCCAAGGTGACTCACACACTCTCCACCCGGCACCTTCACGCCCGTCACGGAGAGGTTCGACCATGTCCACATCGACCTTGTTGGGCCCCTGCTACCCTCCGCAGGCCACCGCTATATCCTCACCTGCGTGGATCGCTTCACACGCTGGCCCGATGGCCGCCCCCATCGCTGACATCACTACGGACGCCGTCGCCCACGCCTTCATCGCTACTTGGGTCTCCAGGTTCGGCGTCCCTCTCAGCCTCACCTCAGACCGCGGCGGCCAGTTCGAGGCTAACGTGTGGAACAAAGTTATGACCCTCCTCGGCATCCGCCGCTACAGAACGTCAAGCTATCACCCGCAGACTAACGGCATGGTCGAGCGCTTCCATCGGCAGCTGAAATCCTCCTTCATGGCCTCCACCCAACGCGACAACTGGTCCCTGGCTCTTCCCTTGGTCCTCCTCGGCATCAGGTCCTCCCTGAAGGAAGACCTGCACCACTCCTCGGCTGAGCTAGTGTACGGCACCAACCTCCGGCTCCCAGGCGAACTTCTGGCGCCCACACCTGACACCGCCCCCTGCGGCGTCCAGGACTTCGCCGCCCGCCTCAAAGGTGCCATGAGGAGCCTCAGGCCGGCGCAGCCTCGCTCTTCCCCGAAGAAGACCTTCGTCAACCAGGACCTCGACACCTGCACCCACGTCTTCGTGCGCGTGGATGCCGTTCTGCGGCCCCTGCAGCAACCCTACCAAGGACCCTACCGCGTCCTGAGACGGACCAGAAAGACTGTCACGATCGACAAACATGGTTCTCAGGACGCGGTCTCCATAGACAGGGTCAAGCCGGCGTACCTGCTGGCCCCAGACCAGGCGCCCCATCTCTCCGTCGCCGAAACAACACCGTCTGCACCAGTCCGCACCAGGAAGATATCGTTCCTTCTACGAAGTCACTTGGGGGGGGGGGGGGACTGGAATATCTGTAGCAGTCACCGCTCGATTCGCGTGTTCCTTCCCCTCAGTGACACATAAGAAAATGGTGCACTGCATAGAAGACTTTAAAATTGTGTTTTCATGTTCATCGTTAGTACTTGTCTCTGTCCGCGTCGTGTCTTCAATGTTTATCTTTCTTGTACTCGTTTACCTTTGACTGTCCGTCTATGTCCTTTTGTTGTCCACCGTTACACATTGTTATACACATACACCAACACTTAAATGTTAACCTACACAAACAACATTCACACAAACGCATACCCACACAAACACCTTTTCCTTGTGTTGTGTTTGTCTCAATGACTTGATGTATTTTTGTCCAATAAAGTAACCCTGACGGATTTGAGTTTCTCTATCCGTGAACCGATTAGCACTTAGAACACTCGCTACCACCAACACGTCCACCTGGCCGCTCCGAGGATATGCCGCAGCGCATACATAAAGATGATTCTAGTATTGATTCCTTCGGGAGGTGCGTTGCACGTAGAATACATTCAATGGACCAACGTACTGTAATAACAACTCGAAAACTAATTCAAGATGTATTGTTTGAGGCAGAGATGGGAAACTTGAATTCTTCATCTAGAGATATTTCAACAACACTCCAAGAAACAGTACCAGTACCAATCCCTTCGACTACCTCTGTTTATAGTTGTAGTAGCAACAACAGCAGCAACAGCTATGACTCTGAGATGTCGCACTATTTTGCACATTTTCAACCTTAGTACCGCATAGCACATGCCCCCAACTTTATTTTTTTCTTCTTTTTTTTTTACCAACCTTAATATAGATTTATTTTGCTACATATCAGCTCTGCCATAATATGTTTTCAATAAACACTTTGAAATAAACAATTGTTAAAAGTATTTCTTACCTTTAGATAGTCCTTTTGAAGAACCCTTTAGAGAGCATCACACGTTTCTGGTATGATTGATGATAAAGTGCTGGTGGAAATGATAGCTCAAAATTTCAATCACTAAGTGACCTGCCTGTTGCTAAATACCGTAAAGTGACACTCAGTCTTTCATGTGGAGTTATGGTCTTTCTCATACATGTATCTTTATACGTAATGAAAGGGGTGACACGCCTCAGTAGATCAATGTATGTTTCTTCGTCCATCCGCAAATAATTACGCCAGTCATCTGGATCTAATCTCAAATCAACAAGCAAGTTGGTGTGTGAAAGTTGATCTCTTTTTAGCAGCCAGTCCTTCGTCCACTTTGAGCTTCTTTTTTTCTTTCTTAGTGCCACCGCTAAGCCGATGGCAATCAAATCGTCCTGGTCAAGAGACATAAGGGAGGCGGTGGTAACTTTGCTTCGCAAACAACACTGAATGGAGGACGTGAGGTTTGATGTACAATGTTTGACTGTCTGACACCTCCTCGAACCGTTTGACAAGCAGGTTCGACAACCGGGTTTGACGCACAGTTTGGCCGTGTAAACCCGCCTTAACCTACGAGAACCCAACTAACCTGCAACAGCGGGGGGCTACAGCTCTCCCACCCTCTAAAGGGCTCGGTAGAGGCCGCTGTTGCCCCTTGCGGGTTTTGGGGGGACCTAACTAGAACTCCGGTGCTTCCTATAACCATCCCTTTATCCTAAGGGGCCCCCTCGTGGCACTGCCCTCGGGGTTCGGCGTCGTACCACACCGGAGTCTAAACGGCACAAGCACACAAAAGCAAAATAACAAAAATCCTCAAGCACAGAGCAGCAGGGAAAGGCTGCGGTCGCTTGTAACGTGCGACGCGTGACCAGTGACACAGACAGTGTACACTGGCACGGCGGAGCGCGGAGCAGGGTGAAGTGTGCAGCGCGGGGCAGGGAGGCGGCGTGCGCGAGGTGGAAGGTGCGTGGTGATGGCTGGCAACTCAGAGGAGTGAGTGACACGTGATCAGGGAGCACTGACAAGGTGACTCACAGCCTGACAAAAGCAAAGCAGCTCTATCGCTCGCCCGCGAGAGCTGTTGCTAGACGGTAGGGAAAAGGTGTGAACGGTGCCAAGTCCGGGAAGCCAATGGACCCGTCACTTTCTTCTTCTTCGTGGGACTTACCCCCTAAATAGTGGGAACGGGCCTTTGTCTTACGACGACCACTTTCTTCTTCTTCTAATGATTTACCCCCTAAATAGGGGGAACGGGCCTTTGTCTTGCGACGGCCCGTCGCAGGGGGGAACCCGCCGCTGGCGTGCGGTGGGTGTAGGGACACCTCCGCCGCCGCCACAGCCACGGATAATAGCCGGCGAGCAGCGACGGAGGCACGGGTTCTCTGGGCAGGCGCCCGCAGACACCAATAGCGGTACTCGTGCGAGCAGCCGAATGGTCGACTTGACCGCGGAGGGGTGGCCCAAAGCGAGGATGATCCCACGGGTCCACCTCGCCTCCGTAGAAGGGCCACCCGGCTGCTCGCCCGAGGAGTGCTGGCGTTCCACTGACGGCCACTTTCTTCTTCTTCTTCCTCTTCTTCTTATGTTTTATCCCCCACAGGGGGAAACAGGCTGTGGTCTCGAGAGACAGCCTGTAGCTGCAAGCGGTGAACATAGGGTTCTCTATCGGGGCGGGGCACACTCCTCCACGAGCCGCAGCAGCTGGGCGTCACTGAGGTACCCGAGAAGGCTAGGGGCCGGCAGCCCCTCCAGGTTGTTAATTAATTGCTGAGTGCCCTCACACTCGAGGAGGTAGTGGAGGAGTGGTTGAAGAACTTCCGCCCACAGTGCGAGCATGCGACAGGGACTGGATCATCGGGATTCAGCGTAGAAGCACACTTATAGCCAAGACGCAGGCGGCGGAGGCTGGTTTCCGCCCTTCGTGGGAGGGGAAGCGGTATTTCCTCGAGCTCCCTCTTGCTCTCGGCTGAGGCGTGCTTAGCTGCGCCCCGGGGAGTAGCCTGTGCTTAACCACAGGGAGCAGTGTGGCCTCCGCAGAAGCCTGTTCCGCAGCCTCGTTCCCTGGAAAGCCGGCATGGCTGGGCACCCAGTTGAAATGAATTACCTGCCCCTCCCTCTGCATTCCTTGCATCCGGGCGTGGATGCTGGTAAGGAGGGAGATGTTGTCGGTAGCGGGTTCGGCGAGGAGGGACTGAATGGCCGGTACCGAATCGCAGTGGAGGACGACAGCCCCAACGCCCTCCTCCTCAGCGTGTTTCAGGGCCCAGCTGATGGAAACAAGCTCCACCTGCGTCGATGATGAGCCATCCGACAATCGAATGAGCTCTAATAATAATAATAATAATAATAGGTTTATTAATGTAAGGCAGCCGTCAGGCTGAAAATATACAAATTAAATAAAAAATACAAGAAACTAATAGTAAATAGGCTACACTAGAGGGAGGGAGAGGGTGGGGGGTGGTTTGGGAGAGCTAAAAATAGAGACATAAGGGAGAGGGAGGATGGTGTGAAGGGGGAACTTAGAGGGGTAGCGGCGAGGTGCTAAACTCCACCGCGGCCCTTTGGGTATGACTGTCACTGGGCATTGTTTATCATCCGCACCATCGCGGGCACTGCGCTACGTTTGTAACGGTCGGTTCGCGGCGCCCTGAAGGGGTTGAGTTTGTTGTGGTGTCTGGTGAAGCGGGTGGGAGGAGGCGCGTCGGGGGGCAGAAGGTGGCGAAGGCGAGGATGGTGAAGCAGGGAGATTCCGAATTTTCTGATGGCGTCCTGGTGCCTGTCAGAGAGCCTCGGGAGACTCAGGGTGGCCAGGGCATTGTCGTAGGTGCGGTAGTCAGGGCCTAAAATGACCCTGAATGCCCTCTTTTGAACCCTCTCAAGCTGCTGTTGTTGGGTGAGGGTAAGGGACGATGACGACGCCGGGGAGGCATACATTAGCTTTGGCAATATGAATGATGAATAAATACTGCACAGCTCAGCAGCTGGTGCCCCCAGAGTCCTGAGTCTACGCAGCATGTACAGCTTGTAGGAGGCTGCTCTGACAGTGTCGAAGACGTGGAGCTTCCAGTTGAGCTGGTAGTCCACAGTGATGCCTAGTAGTTTGGTGGACTGGACGACCTGGAGGTGGTGTGAGCCAATAGGCAGCAGCGGAGGTGGCACATCTCTCTTGGACGTGCAAATGTGCATCACCATGGTTTTGGTGTGGTTGATAGTGGCACTGTTGTCAACCGTCCATGTCTGAAGGTTGTCGAGCGACGCTTGAAGAGGTGCATAGTCAGGATCCCTGTTGTTGACGGGGACGCCCAAGGTGCTGTCGTCAACATATTTCCAGCGATGCAGTGTGTCCATGAGGGCGTTGTTAATGAGCACCAAGAAGCAAAGCGTACGCTGAGGAAATCAGTCAGCCACGATATTAAATTAGGGTGAAGCCCCAGCTCAATGACAACAGTGTGGTCAACAAGGTCAAAAGCTTTCCTGAAGTCGACAAAAGCAAGGGCAAGGGAGGTGTCTCGTGTGTCTAGGTGGCTGTGTATGAAATCTAGAAAGCTGACCAGGCAATGAGTGGTGGAGGAGTGGTTCATGTTGCCAAATTGTTGGATGTGTATGAGGCTACTAATATCATCATAAAGCCAGTTAAAAATAAAATCTTCACAAAAGAGGCTGGGAATGGGTGTGATGGCGATTGGCCTTAGGTCATCAAGGGACTGTGGGCTGGAAATTTTGGGGATGGGAGTGACAAAGGAAGTTTTCCAGTCGCTAGGGCAAGTGTTTTGTTCAAGTGAAGCATTTATTATGGAGCAAATTGGAGTGGTAATTTGAGGGGCAAATTCCTTATAGATTTTGATTGGGAGGTCAGTGGGCGTGGTGGCTCTGTGCGTCCTTAATTTCTTTAATTTATTGAAAACGTCAACCTCCTGGACGGAGGGGGGTGGGGAGGGAGATGGTAGGTAAGCGGGGAGGGCGGTGAGATCAAGTTTTGGGAGGCTTTGACAGATACCCGCGAAATGGGTATTTATCTCCTCGGCCGCCCGGTCAGGTGATAAATGTAAAGTGCAAGGGAAGGAGGGTGAATGTTTGCCGAGTCCACAAAGAGACCTGACCTTGTGATACCACTGTCTGTTGTTGGCCTGTTTAAGATGGTGTATTTTTTCAGGATAATAGGCCGTGACAAACGCTGCACCGATGGCCCCTGTGTGGTGGTCGACAGAGCCGTCGGTGTAGTAAGTAGCTGCCCGAAAGTGCGAGACTTCCTCCACCCTCGCTGCGGCCTCCCTCAGACAGAATGGCCTTTTTTGATGGCAGGGGCTTGATGGTGGCGGTGAAGGACCGTAGACCCCAAGGCGGTGGATCCACATAGGCCGGGTGGGGGGCGTCAGGCGTCACGATGGAGGCACACGCCAGGGCATGTGGCCTTAGCCTAGCAGCTGCTAGGTCTTGTAGGAGGGCCTGCCCCACGGAGTCACGGAGTGACTCCGACCCTGGTTGACCCTGGTGGAGATGGAGGGCAATCGGGCCTCCGCTCTTAGTGACACGCATTTTGTCCATCTTGGGCCCAGAGATTGTGGCGGAGTGCCGCGTTCTGGGCCACCTCAAGCTGCTCGAATGCAGCGGGGCTAACGGTGAGGAAGCATGGCGACCCATAGTCCACACAGGAGCCTGTACATAAAATCGCCCCAGCACCCTGCCCCTCGCACCGCCCTCCGTCCGTGCCAGGGAGCGCATGATGTTGGTGCGGCTGTTCACCCTCGCACTGAGCGAGGCGATGTATGGCACAAATGAAACCCGTGAGTGATGGTCATGCCCAGGTACTTGTACGAGGGCACCCACGGTATCGGCTCGCCGCCAAGCAGGAGAGGCTCGGGAGGACGCCTCTGCCGGAACATCATTGCCTTGGTCTTTTCCGTGTTGACGACGAGGCCGAGGGAAGCACAAGCCTGGGTGAGGCGGCGGAGGAGCAGGCGAGCGCTGGCCACAGGATTTGGCCCCGTAGCCACCATGGCCACGTCATCAGCATAGCACAGCACTTTGCAATACCTGCTTGTCGGGAGGGCCGCCAGTTTCTGGACTAGCAGGGCTCAGCATTCCACCCTGTGGCGTACCGTTCACCAGGTGCTCAACAGCAGAGGTACAGCCCTGATAGCGCACTGCGTCCTGTCGACCCATGAGGTAGTGCCATATCCAGGCTAAAAGGCGGCCCCGTACACCTCTGTCCGCCAGGATCGAGAGAATATCAGGCGCCAATGCAAGCTCGAAAGCTTTTTCTAAGTCGAGGAACACCACTATCGCCGCCCTATCGAGGATGGTTAAAAGGAGGGTGGAGACGCAGTCCCGTGTCCCCCTGCCTTGCCTTGTTAAAAATAGCCGTTATTTCGTCCTGCATCTCCGCCCCAGCGTTCCGGAGGAATGTGTACGGTATGCCATCATCTCCAGGGGCCGTGTCGGCAGCGTGGTCCTCCTTGCAGACTGCCGTGAATGCCTCGATCCTGGCAGCGTAGGCTTCCCTCTGAAGCTCCCTGGTGGCCGGAGGCAGCCTGGCAGACGAGGCCCGGGAGACAAAGGTGGTAAGCTGTCTCCCGGCCTTGACTTGAGGTTTCGGGTGAAGCGGCGGCCTAGGCCTGGCCTCTCGTGCAACCGCTCGGAGCTTCCGCCAGAGCACGGCAGTGGATACACCGGCGTCGATGGTGTCGCACCAGGATAGCCAGTGCTCCTCTTGCACCCTCTCTGCAGTTGCCTTAGCCCGGCGGATGGCCGCCCGGAGGAGGCCCCTCGTGGCGTCGGTGTTGTGACGTCTGTTGAGTTTACGCGCCTGATTTACTCGGTGGTTGGCCTCTTTTATGTCCGCATTGTAGTACCACCGGTCCTTAAAGTTCCGCTTCGCAGGTCTGGTGGTGGGGATGGCCTCGTCAGCTGCACTGCGGAACATCTCAATCAGGCGCGCCGCCGCCCCCTCTAAGTCGTCAGGCCTGCCGGTGGTCGCCAGATGACGGACAACCGCCGCGCGGAACCTAGGCCAGTCAGCCCTGCTCAAGTTCCAGCGTGCCGGCCGCTGCGGAGGCACAGGCGGTGCCACAGGTAGGGTGGTGATAGTGGCAAAGTGGTCGCTGGCTAGGCTGTCATGCAGGGCCCACGTCGCGCCGACAGCAAGAGGCTGCAACACCAGGGAGAGGTTCAGCACCCCCCCGCGGACGTGAGTGGGCTCCCCCGTGTTGAGCAGAGTGACAGTCGGCAGGTCCACCAGCGTTGTTACGATATGGCGGCCGACACGGTTGTTCTGGCGGCTCCCCCACCTTTCGTGGTGGGCGTTAAAGTCGCCGCCGATGAAGGTGAGCTCATCGGCGGCGAGTGAAAAAAGCTCGGTGAAGTCTGCAACCGCAGCCTGGCCACTGTACACACAGTAAAGCTCTATGGTCGCGCTCGGCAAGGACGGCCACTTTCTTCTTCTAAGTAGGTTTACCCCCTAAAAAGGGGGAACGGGCCTGCGACGGCCCGTCGCAGGGGGGTAGGGAAGCCTCCGCCGCCGCCACAGCCACGGGTAAAAGCCGGCGAGCAGCGACGGAGGCACGAGCTCTCTGGGCAGGCGCCTAGCAGACACCCGTAGCGGTACTCGTGCGAGCAGCCGACTGGTCGACTTGACCACGGAGGGGTGGCCCTAAGCGAGGATGACCCCACGGGTCCACCTCGCCTCCGTAGAAGGGCCACCCGGCTGCCCGCCCGAGGAGTGCTGGCGTTCCACTGGGACGGCCACTTTCTTCTTCTTCTTCTAGGGATTTACCCCCTAAATAGGGGGAACGGGCCCCTGTCTTACGACGGCCCGTCGCAGGGGGGAACCCGCCGCTGGCGTGCGGCGGGTGTAGGGAAGCCTCCGCCGCCGCCACAGCCACGGGTAATAGCCGGCGAGCAGCGACGGAGGCACGGGCCCCCCGGGCAGGCGCCCAGCAAACACCCGCAGCGGTACCCGCGCGAGCAGCCGATCGATCGACCCGACCGCGGAGGGGCGGCCCAAAGCGAGGACGACCCCACGGGTCCACCCCGCCTCCGCAGAAGGGCCACCCGGCCGCTCGCCCGAGGAGTGCTGACGGCCACTTTTCCCATTTTTCGCCCTATATAGTCCAGTGCAGGATCGGAGGGCGGGGACGGCCGGGTGAGCCAGCCAATTGGAGCGAGTAAGCGACGCCGGTATAAAGGAGGAATCCGGATGTGGCGGCGGCGAGTGGAACGCCAGCACTCCTCGGGCGAGCAGCCGGGTGGCCCTTCTACGGAGGCGAGGTGGACCCGTGGAGTAATCCTCGCTTTGGGCCACCCCTCCGTGGTCAAGTTGACCAGTCGGCTGGTCGCACGAGTACCGCTACGGGTGTCTGCTGGGCGCCTGCCCAGAGAGCCCGTGCCTCCGTCGCTGCTCGCCGGCTGTTACCCGTGGCTGTGGCGGCAGCGGAGGCTCCCCTACATCCCCCGTACGCCAGCGGCGGGTTCCCCCCTGCGACGGGCCGTCGTAAGACAAAGGCCCGTTCTCACTATTTAGGGGGAGAATCCACAAAGAAGAAGTGGCGGCGGCGGAGGTGTCCCTACACCCGCCGCACGCGAGCGGCGGGTTCCCCCTGCGACGGGCCGTCGTAAGACAAAAGCCCGTTCCCCCTATTTAGGGGGAGAATCCACAAAGAAGAAGTGGCGGCGGCGGAGTCTCCCCTACACCCCCCGTACGCCAGCGGCGGGTTCCCCCCTGCGACGGGCCGTCGTAAGACAAAGGCCCGTTCCCCCTATTTAGGGGGAGAATCCACAAAGAAGAAGTGGCGGCGGCGGAGGTGTCCTTACACCCGCCGCACGCGAGCGGCGGGTTCCACCCTGCGACGGGCCGTCGTAAGACAAAAGCCCGTTCCCCTTATTTAGGGGGTAAATCCCATAAGAAGGCACTCTTAACAGGCCGTCTTAGGACAAGGGCCCGTTTCCCCTAGTGGTACTAGGGAATAAATCTTGGAGGCGGGACGCCACAGTGGAACGCCAGCACTCTCTCGGGCGAGCAGCGGCTTCGCTTTGGGCCACCCCTCTACGGTTATAGTCGACTGTTGGGCTGCTCGCTCGTGCACCGCAACGGGCTGCTCCCTGGGCGCCTGCCCGGAGGGCCCGTGCCTCCGTCGCTGATCGCCGGCTGCTACCCGTGGCTGTGGCGGCGGCGGAGGCGTCCCTACACCAGCAACGAGCTTGCATTGCTCGCTCCCCCTTACAGGACCACCATTTGGCCAAGGCCCAGTCCTCCTCTATGGCGGTTAATCTTAAAGGAAGGGCCGACATTGGACCTGCTGCTTTCGCCCTGACGAGACGTCTGCCCCGCTAGCTCCACTGCAAGTCACCAGTACCGCGCCTCGTCACTCAGTAGCCCGGTGACGCGCTGCCCCGTGCTGCTCACAACGCTGTGCGCCCTCCACCTCGCGCCAACCCCCAGCACACTACTGCTCCTGACTTGCACACTCCGTGTACGTGTACACACGTACTGCCTGTGCGCTACCTGTTTTGGTATTAAGACCAGTGCTACAGCTGCCAGTTAGAAACCCCCACTCTTTCCGACGCCAAACCCTGAAGGGGTGCCAGCGTAGGGCACGTCCTCGAAGGGGGCCCTCAGAGTCTGGTTATAGGAAATTGTGGGGTGGCCGTAAGGGACTCTGTTAGGTGACAAAGACCCTAAAGGGGCAACGACGGGCCCATTCTGAAGACTAGTTAGCCACCCGTCGTTGTAGGTCACTGGCATCTAGCCCTCCCCACTCCCCCTGAGCTAGCTATGTTCCCGTTGGAGGCGGTCTTGTTGTTAGGGTTTTAGGTGTACTGCTTCGTGCTTCTTCGTCATAAGGAAGCATAAAGGCCGGCGTAAGTACGCCCTCCCCCCTCCCGCCCCCTGGAAGCGCTGCTACCCGCTCTTCTCCCTCTCCTCCGCCCGCTCGCGGTGCTGCTTCCCGTTCCCGCTCTCCTCCCTCTCCTCCGCCCGCTCGCGGTGCTGCTTCCCGTTCCCGCTCTCCTCCCTCTCCTCCGCCCCCTCGCGGTGCTGCTTCCCGTTCCCGCTCTCCTCCCTCTCCTCCGCCCGCTCGCGGTGTTACTTCCCGTTCCCGCTCTCCTCCCTCTCCTCCGCCCGCTCACGGTGCTGCTTCCCGCTCCCTCTCTACCACCGCTTCTCAGCACTTTTCTGCTAGTACTTCTACTGACCCTCCCCCCGCTGACTCTGACTCTCGCCCTGGCAGCCCCGCTGACTCTGACTCTCGGCCTGGCGGCCCCGCTGACTCTGACTCCGGCTCTACCGGCCCTCCCCCTGCTAACTCTAACGCCGGCCCCGGCCCTATCGGCCATGCTGCTCCTGGCTATGGCCGTGGCCCCTGTTGCTCCGCTGCTCCTGACTCCGGCGCTGGCCGTGACGTTCAGCATAAGCGTGCCCGCTGCTCCTCCTCCTCGTCCGCTGCCTCCTCGACTGAGGGCTTGCCTCCTGACGAGCCCGCCGACCCCTCTGCCTCTCGGGCGTGTAAGTCGCGGCGAGTCCATGAGCAAATGGAGGACTTTGACACGGAGTCGGGCTTGATGTCTTCATCCGAGTCAGAGATTTTTGTGTATTATGACCTCAACCCGCTTCGCTGCCGAAGCTGCTGATTCCGGCGACTGTCGGGTTCGAAACAACCCTCGACCTCGCCGAGGTGCTGGAGCGGCAGCTGCGGCAACGCCTCTCGCTCAAGTTCCTGGAGTTGGGGTGTGTGTTAATCACACCTGCAGACCGTGTCCAGCACGACACCCTACTCGCGGTGAGGGAGGTCTCCGGCGTCCCTGTTCAGCTGAGGGTGGCTCCCGGGCCGAACACCAAGGGCGTGCTGCTGGCTTACCCTGTTGCCATGCCCCTCAAACCGCTGTTGCGCCACCCCCGCGTGTTGGAGGCAGTGCGCTGAGCTACCCGGGACGGACCGACGCGCCAGGTCTTTGTCACCGTCGCGGGGCCGCTGCCGGGCTCGCTGGACCTGGGGAGCTGGGGGACCTTCTACACGCGCCCCTACAGCAGGGAGCCCCTCAGGTGCTACAATTGCCACCACCGGGCCAGGTGCAGCCGCCCCCCGGTCTGCTGCATATGCTCTGCCAGGCACGACACAGAGCGGTGCCTGACGAAGCACAAAGCTGGCCAGGCTATCACCAGCAGGTGCCCGAATTGCCAGGAAGAACACCATGCCTGGAATCGGGCCCGCGCCAACAGGCGGGAGCTGGTCGACAAACAGCGCACTGTCCAACAGCGCTGGGTCGTCACTCACCGCCCTGCTCCTCTCGGCAGCTTCCGCTGGGGCGACCAGCAGCCTCACGCGTCCACGGCTTCCGTCATCTCTTGCACCCCCTCCACCAGCTCCGTTCGAGGAGAGCTTCCCTCCTCTTACTCCCCGCCATCTGCCACCGCCTCCGCTGGCCCAGCACACCTCTCCCCAAGCGCCCAGCGCACCGCCCCGCGCCCCTGCTCGCCACCCTCTGCCCGCCAGCAGCCAGCACCTCCCCCTCACCACAGCGGCTCCCACTGCCGCCACTCCTAGTTGTCTCCTCATCACAAGGGAGATGATAGTGGGCCTGTTAGAGGGCTTCGGAAGGATAATAGCGACGGTACTCGAGTCGGACGCCGAACCGAGAGTGTACTCGGACGCGGCCAAGCAGATAGTGGGAAACCTCTTCCCGTAAACGCCGGCCCGGCAAGCTGCCGAACCACCTGCCCAGGCTCCCTCCCCCAGCGGACCGTCATCAACCCCATCCACGCCGCCCCCTCGTGCTCTGAAGACCCCCCCTCCGCCGCCTCTCGCCCTCGTGCGCACGAACAGCTCCGCGCTCCTACCGACCCTCCTGCCCGTTGCAACCAATCAGCACTCTCCGTTGGTGGCACCGCCCCCTGCTCCCACCACACTGAACGCCGGCGGGCTGCCGACCCGACCGGTGGTGGACCGGGACCCGCGCTCCAGGAAGCTGTCCATGTAGATGCCCACCGCCTCACGGTCCTACAATGGAACATCTGTGGCATCCGCGGTAGGTCCAACCTCCTGCGTGCCGCAATGGTGCGAGAGTCTCTGGATGTGGTTCTCCTGCAGGAGACGCTCCTTAGCAGCGCGTGCCCTTCTTCCGGGGATACCTCTGTCATTCACGCGGGGACGAATGACGTAAAGACAACCCTTTCTGAGGAACTGCTTGAGAAATACCGCCGCATGATCAAGCAGTATAAACGTAAAACGGATGCCAGTAACATCATAATCTCAGGAATCCTCCCGAGGGTCGGTGCCGAATGTAGCTTTTACAATAAGGCCTTCAGCACAAACAACAGACTTCAGTCCCTTTGCTCACAAGAAAACGTCCAGCTCGCTAACTTGTGGAACAATTTTTAATACGATTCAGACTTGTTCTTTCCTGATGGCATTCACTTAAACCCTGTTGGAGCAGCCCGTTTCGGGAGGCTACTCTGTGACCAAGTGGCTCTTCGAAAGCCAAAAAACGCGTAGGCGAGAACACCAGCAGCTCCACCGTAAGGGTGCACTCAACCCGCAAAACTCCCGACTCGAATCACATTAAAGCTTGCTATGTAAACGCTCGTAGCCTACGTAACAAATTTGAAGACTTATAAGTCCTCGCAGCTACAAATCATTATCACATCATCGGAGTCATAGAATCTTGGATAGACACTTCAAATAGAGATTTCATTGCGGAATATAGATTACCGGGTTATACCGTCTTTAGTCATGAAAGAGAGAACAGACAGGAATGAGGCATTATCTTTAACATCCACAACTCTCTCCATCTAGTATCCGTGAAAACAGATATTATAACCAATATAGACACGGTCTTCATTGATATTAAAAATAAATCTCGTAAAATAGTAATTTGACGTATCTACAGACCGCCAAGGCAGACTCTTGATATCGACCACGCATTAAGTGAATTATTATTAGAAACAAGTAGCAGTTGCGAGGCAGTAATTGTTTTGGACTTTAACTTGCCAGTGAAAAGATGGGGTGAACCGTTCAACTGTCATACAGGGCTCGACGTGTTCACAAATTTACAAGAAAATGATTTGCATCAACACGTTCAAGAACCGACTCGGGAAAATAATATACTTGACCTTATCTTTTCAACGACAGCTGATCTAGTTAACGAAGTAAATGTTGGTCCAATTTTTAGTTCTAGCGATCACCGAACAATCACATTCAGCATCAATATGAAAGAAAAGGTGCCTGATTATCAGAGAGCGAATTTCGTAAGACTTCGATCAATTCTATATAATTCTGACTGGACTGAAATCACGGCGGAAACATATATTGATAAATCTTGGGGGGCCTTCACCACAATATTGAACAATGCCATAAGCATATGCGTATCCTATCGTAACAGACGTTCAGCTTCTAAAAAGAAACCCAAATGGTGGAAAAACGAAATTCAAAATAGCATATCTCTTAAAAAATGCGTATACAGTAGATACATATCAACTCAGAGCGAGGCTGACAAACTAGAGTTGGACAGAATTCGCCGCGAAACCAAGAAATTAATAAAACGAAGCAAGAAAAATCTTGAACAATATGTAGCGGAAACAAGTAAATCTAATCCTAAAGATTTTTTTAGCTATGTAAATAATAAAAAAAAAGTCACTCACTTGTGGAATCGGACCGCCTGCTAATGAAAATGGTAACCACACGAACGATGAAAATGAAATGGCTACAATCCTAAATAACTTTTTCGCATCCGTATTTACCGACTAAGATTGTTTATCACCTTAACTGCCGGAGGTTAGAAGGGCCGAAAAGATGTTAAGTGGCGTGCTCATCGTATAAAGTGACATTTTACGCACAATTGAAAAGATTAAAGTAAGCAAAGCTCATGGTCCAGACAAAATTACCCCTAGGGTCTTAAAAGAAATCAAACATCAAATGTGTAAACCGTTCTCCATCATATTCAATAAATCTTTAACAGCTGGAAAAGTTCCGTCGGATTGGAAACTTGCAAATGTCACACCAATTTTCAAAAAGGGGGACAAGTCTCATCCAGGAAACTATCGACCAATTAGCCTGACATCTATTGTTTGTAAGTTAATGGAGACTATCTTTCGCGACAATATGGTGAAATTCTTCGAAGAAAATAATATAATAAATAATTTGCAACATGGCTTCCGTAGTAAACGTTCGTGTTTGACTAACTTACTTGATTTTTTTCACTATATCTTTGATGTGTTCCATGAAAGCAGATCAGTAGATATCATATATTTGGATTTTCAAAAGGCATTTGATAAGGTCCCCCACCAACGATTGCTCAGCAAACTACTGGAGCACAGTATCTCGAGTAACATTCACAATTGGCTTGCGGACTGGCTCTCTGACCGGAAACAGAGAGTATTTCTAAACCGTGTTACATCTAACTGGCTCGATGTCAAAAGCGGCGTACCTCAAGAATCAGTGCTTGGCCCCATGCTCTTCTTAATTTATGTTAATGATATCGATGAAGGTCTCACTTGCAAAGTATCAACATTTGCTGATGACACTAAAATTGCTTGTAAAGTAACTGCGACACTCGACGAAGAAGCTTTACAATCAGATCTAGATCGACTTGCACGTTGGGCAAATCAATGGCTAATGAAATTTAACGTTGACAAATGTAAAGTGTTGCACATCGGAAAAAAATAACAATCGCGTTCGGTACGTAATGAATGGCCAACAACTTTCTGCAGTAAGTAAAGAAAAGGATCTTGGAATCACTATATCAAGCGATTTAAGGCCCGGTCAGCATTGTTCAGAGGTAGTTAAAACTGCAAACAAATTGGTTGGCTTCATCGGACGAGTCTTTAATAATAAATCGGAAAAAAAGTAATATTAAAACTGTATAATTCGTTGGTTCGACCCCGTCTAGAGTATTGTGTACAGTCCTGTCTCCCTACTACAGAAAAAAACATAGAAAAGTTGGAACGGGTCCAACGAAGAGTAACAAAGATGATTCCTAGGTTGAGAAATTTGTCAAATGAACAAAGACTTAAAGAAGTAAATTTATTCAGCCTATCAAAACGAAGAATGCGAGGCGATCGCGGTGTGAGGCGTTCTGTGCTTCTGTGAACTGCTGCTGTACTGGAGGACTACAAAACCAGGAGGATTACCCTGCCTTCAACTACAGACCGCTAAGTGTTCTGATTTAGTATTTACTTAGTTAGATAGTGATCCACAGTTACTCCTAGGACAAGTGTATTAAGCTTCCCACATCTGCACTAAATTCAACATTCTTTCACGCCAACCCAGTGCTACACGGTTTTATATTGCTTTTGTGTTTTTTATATTGCTTTTGTGTTTTCTTCTCCTTCTATTATTAGGATACTTTACTGTGCTGTGATAATAGGACTACGTGAATCAGGCGCGCCAAGCTACGTTAATTTCTAAGTCCACACAAAACACTAGATAATCCACTTTCCGCGCAAACCTAGTGAACACAGTTATTATCTTCTTTACATAAGTGATTTCTCAGTATATTAATATTGGCCTATGTTTTGTCTTGGTGGGTAGAAAGCACCGCGCCTCTTTACCGAGACACACCCTTTTCCCTGGGAATTGACCTGCTATGACCTCACAGCAGCTGTTGGTTTGTTTTCCTAGATACACATTTTTGATCTGACGACCTCACCGCAGCTGCGTGTACTTTGTTATCGTCTTAACGCGCCTAATTGTTTCCGTCTTGCCTCGCCCATATCTTCACCATGACGTCCCTCAAGCATTGTTCTGGGTGTAGCTTCGCATGGCCAAGCAGTACTTTCTTTCCAAGGACGTTTGTAGGTTCTGTTAAGACTCAGAAGATGATCAGAGATCAGAGGGAGTTAGAGAATAGGGTTACGACTCGCTGCCCAGGTACACTTACTGGTTAGTGCAGCAGCAACAAGCCCCGCCTCCTCCTCTTCCTTCCTCTTCCTCTTCTTCTTCTTCCCTCGTCCCTCCCTTCCAGTATTGTCTTCACCCACAGCAGCCCCCTCCCATACTCCTCCTCCTCCTCCTCGACCATCTCCGATCTCCCCGCTTCCACCCCCCTCCTCCTCTTCTTCTTCCTCCTCCTCCTCCTCCTCCTCGCCTTCCTCTTCCGTCCCCCTTCTCCCTCCCCCGCCCACCCTCTTCCTCCTCTCCCTCTTTCTCCTCCTTGTCCTCCGCCAACGCGCTCGTCCCTCCCTCCCACACCTGTCCTTCTCCTCCCCTTCCCTTCCTCCCTCCCTCCTCGTCCGTCCCTCCCTCCCCTCACTCTCCCTTTCACCTACTCCTCCTTCCTCCTCCTCCTCCTCCTCCCTCCCTCCTCCTCCTCCGCCTCCACTCGCCTTCCTCTGTCCCCCTCTCCCCTCTTCCCGCCCACTCTCCTCCTCCTCCTCCTCCCCCTCTTTCTCCTCCTTGTCCTTCGCCTCCTCGCTCGTCCCTCCCTCCAACACCTCACCCTCCCTTTCTCCTTCTTCCTCCTCCTCCTCCTCCTCCTCCTCTCCACCTTCCACCTCTTCCACAATTTCTCCTCGTTCTTCACAGCAGGTCCCTCCCGTCCCTTCTCACTCTCCCCTCCCCCCTTCACCCACTCCTCCTGGCCCCCCTTCCGACCGTCGGGTTCTTGTTGTTGGTGATAGTCAGGTTCGTTATGTTGACAGTTATTTTTGCTCCAAGGATAAGAACAGGACGAGGGTGTGTTTCCCAGGGGCAGGGGTGGGCCATATATCAGACAGGATTGAGGCGTGTATGGCAAGCGAGGGATCGAACCCCATTGTCTTTCTCAGCTGTGGCGGAAACGACGTTTCTCGCGTGCCAAGCGAGGACCTTCTCAGGCGTTTTAGAGAATTGTTAGGCAGGATACGTGACGCTGGTGGGTCGCCAGTAGTGTGTGGCGTCCTGCCAAGGAGGGGCGCTGGTGATGGATGGCTGTCCAAGGCGATAGCAGTGAACAGCAGACTTGCTGAACACTGCGGGCGCAATGGGTGGCTGTTCGTCGACAACTGGGACCTCTTCTTTGGCAACGACGCCCTCTACGCCCGTGACGGGATACACTTGACGTCCAAGGGTGTTGAGGCTCTCTCAGACTCCCTTGAGCGAGCACTTGGTACCCTGAGGGATTTTTTAGTATAGGCGAGGGGGGAGGCATGGAGCAATGGCAGGAGTAATGGGAGGGGACATCTAGCTCATAATATAACCAGGCAGCTTAGAAGTAATTCTAGGGGAGTAACAGAGGACGGGCTAAGAATCTTCTATACTAACAGCAGGAGCCTCAGAAACAAGATAGACTTACTAAGGGGTGAAGCTTGTTCAGAAAATTTTGACATAATAGCGATCACTGAATTTGAAATAACGGGTTATCAGATGTTTCACAAAGACAGAAGGGGCAGAAAGGGAGGTGGAGTTGCGCTATATGTTAAAGACTCACTTAAATGTTTAGTTAACAACTCAGTCAAAACTAACATGGATTCAGAATCAGTTTGGGTGGACGTTTACAAAGGGAAAGAAAAACTAACTCTAGGAGTTATATACAGGCCACCCAACCTTAACAGGCAGGACAAGAGTATATTACTACAGGAGATTGGCAGGGCGAGTATGAGTAGAAATGTCTGCGTAATGGGGGACTTTAATTATAGGAATATAGACTGGGAAGATCTAGTGGGTGACCTGGAAGCCGAGGACTTTCTTGAAGTTATACAAGATAATTTCCTTAAGCTGGTAGTTACTGAGCCTACCAGAGGAGACAACATATTAGACTTAGTCCTAACCAATAATGGGAACTCACATGTGAGTTGGAGGTGGGCGGAGAGTTAGGAAATAGTGATCACAGAACGGTTGTTTTAGCTTAGATCTGGGCGGTAACCCAAGAACCAAACCCAGTGTTAGTGCCAGATTTTAGAAGAGCAAACTACGAGGGCTTCGAAGACATCTTGAAGGGGTAAACTGGGATAATTTAGGGATTCATGAGGGCCAGACCTGCGGATTGAGAGCCAGGAGAACCAGGTAGAAATGTCTTACAATAATTTAGTTAGAGTAATAGAGGGCAAGAACAGCATATACCACAACGAACACTTAGAAAAGAAAACAATGATCCTTAGTGGATGACTCGTGGACTAAAACACGAGATTGGGTTAAAGAAGGGAATTTATCAGAAAATAAAGAATGGGGAAACACATCTCAGGAGCCGGTACGTCGAACTATCTAGATTAGTTAAGAAAAACACCAGGAGATAAAAACTATGAGATCAAAGTAGCAAATGAGGCGAAAAGTAATCCTAAGGGCTTTCAGATGTATAGAACAAAACAAGGAAAATTGGACCGCTGAAAACAAACACAGGGAGCTAGTAGAAAATTACGAAAATATGAGCACATTGTTGAACGACTACTTCCTTTCAGTATTCACACAGGAGGATCGAACGACTATACCGGAAAGAGTTCAGGTGTACGAGAGCGGGGATGGCGATAAATTGAGGGATATAATCATTACCAGGCAAGTAGTTCAGGATGAGATAGATAAGCTTAAGAAGAACAAGTCGCCAGGTCCTGACGGGATATTTCCGAGGGTATTAAAGGAGCAGTTAGTGATGTAATCAGTGATGACCCACTAACCGACATCTTTAAGATGTCGGTAAATACTAACTATGTGCCGAGCCTATGGAAAGTAGCTAATGTGACGCCGATTTTTAAAAAGGGGACAGGTCAGTTGCTTCAAACTATCGCCCAATTAGCTTAACATCGGTTATAGGGAAGATGCTGGAGTCCATAATAGCCAGGAACATTCGGGAGCATTTAGAGAAACATAGCTTAATTCACGACTCGCAGCATGGGTTCACAAAAGGTAGGTCATGCCTCACCAATCTCTTGTCCTTCTACAATAAAGTATTTGAGGCGGTTGACAGAGATGAAAATTATGATGTAATCTATCTTGATTTTAGTAAAGCGTTTGACAAAGTTCCTCACCAACGACTGTTGCTTAAATTACAGGCTCACGGAGTAGAGGGTAAAGTTTTGAACTGGGTTAAGGCGTGGCTTAGCAATAGGAAGCAAAGAGTGCAAATCAATGGTAAAAGATCTGACTGGGGATGTGTTACGAGTGGGGTCCCACAAGGTTCGGTATTAGGTCCACTTTGTTTATTATTTATATCAATGACTTAGACACAGGAATTAGTAGTGATGTTAGTAAATTTGCAGATGATACCAAGATCGGTAGAGTAATTGAGTCGGATCAGGACGCTAGTATTCTCCAAGGTGAACTCAATAGATTATATGACTGGGCGGATAAATGGCAGATGGAGTTCAATGTAGGGAAGTGCAGTATTCTGGTGTAGGTAGAACAACCCCTCACATAACTATTGCTTAAATGACACTCTCATAAGTAGGTCTGGGTGCGAGAGTGATTTAGGGGTCTTAGTGAGCTCTGATCTCCGTCCAAGGGCACAATGCATTCAAGCTAGAAATCGAGCTAATAGGGTACTGGGATTTATTTCAAGGAGCGTAAGCAACAGAAGCCCCGAAGTCTTCCTCAAACTATATTTAGCATTAGTTAGACCTCATCTTGACTATGCGGTTCAGTTTTGGTCACCCTACTATAGAATGGATATCAAAATGTTAGAATCGGTGCAGAGGAGGATGACTAAGATGATTCAGGGGTTGAGAAACTTGCCATACGAGGAAAGATTCAAACAGTTAAACTTGCATTCTCTAGAAAGGCGAAGGGTGCGTGGATATATGATCGAGGTTTATAAATGGATGAAGGGCTTTAATAAGGGAGACATTCATAAGGTTTTGTTGGTAGGAGAACCGGGTAGGACACGAAGTAACGGGTTTAAACTGGATAAATTCAGATTCAACAGGGACATAGGCAAAAATTGGTTTACTAACAGGGTGGTGGATGAGTGGAATAGGCTTAGCAGTCATGTGGTGAGTGCCAATACAATTGTCACATTCAAAAATAGACTAGATAAATTCATGAACAGCGATATTAGGTGGGGTTAGATACACGGGAGCTTAGGGTCAAAGGAGCTGCCTCGTACAGGCCTACCGGCCTCTTGTAGACTCCTGCGTTCTTATGTTCTTATGTTCTTAAGTGCTTAAAATGTTTAAAGGATTCAGTGATATTAATGCGGAAGATTACTTTACAATTGATCGATCAAATAGAACAAGAAGAAATCACAATTTGAAGATAAGTGGTAAAATATTCTCGTCGCATGAAGCTAAACACTTCTTCTTCAATCGAGTTGTTAATGTTTGGAACTCTCTACCTTGTGATGTCGTTGATAGTACAACAGTTACGGCCTTCAAAAATATATTAGACAAGTGTTTTGAATCCAACCAGCAACTAAGATATTACTCATTGTCGTAATAACGTTAAGTTCTTTCGAATACTGGTGTCCTTGTTCGCTTTTATCGCCCGCTTAGTGGTAGCAGTAATGGTAGTTCTTTCCTCTTTCCTACATAATTTCCATGCAGTTTTTCCATGCTGCATGGTTCTTTTTCCTTTCCTGCCAGCTTTGGCTGGAGGGATGGGGGGGTGGGGAGGAGCCTTCGCCTTTGCTGTCCTTCATCTTCCACCCTTGATTAGATAGTTAGTGTAGCTTGTCACAAACAACCTCGTAAGGACCAGCAGGTCTGCTGTTGTTTGTTATTCATTTGTGTTTCTTTGTGTTCCTTTGTGTACGGGACGCCACGCACGGCAAACACGTGGGGAGACCTGCCCTACATGGTAAAAGGGCGGGCGCAGGCAACATCACCAGTAGGCCTCCTCTACCGGTGATGAGGGAGGAGCACTTAGTCCACGAGGCCAGCGGACATCGAGCCCTATCGAGGTGGGCAAGCCACCACGGTAGGTGGTGCCGCCGATCTCGCTTCAAGCCCCTTCACCACGTCAAGGTGACTCCCCTTCGACGGGGTGGATGTATATGATTGTAAAGCACCTTCATAACTTTGGTCTCCGTGTAATAATGATTAATCTTATTGAGGGATTTCTTATAGAACGGACCTTCCGCGTAAGAAGTGGTACTTCCTTCTCACTACTCTATGAAAAGCATGAAGGATTTCTCAAAAGAAGCGTCCTGAGTGTCACCCCCTTTGCCGTGGCCATAAATGGAGTTACAACATTGCTTCCAGAGGGGGGGTCGTCCTCTATGTCGACGACCTGCCAATCTGGTACTGAGCGTCTCGCATGTCCACCGCGGAGCGAAGACTGCAACATGCCATCCACAGAATATCCAGATGGGCAGAGAATCATGTATTCCTATTCTCACCATCCAAGTCGGTTGCCATGCACTTTTTCCGCCTGAGAGGCCACCATCCAGGCCTTGATCTCATCATGTGCGGTTCACGTCTACCTATTGTAGAAGAACACACGTTCTTGGGACTGGACTTCCACACCTAAAAGCATTAAAAACAAAGTGCATGAGATCGCTCGAGATCATCCATGTTCTGTCATGCACTTCATGGGGCGCTAACCCCACAATACTCCTACGGCTTTACCAGGCACTCATTGGGTCGAGACTGCCCTACGGTTGTGAAGTATACACGTCGGCAATAACCGCCAGCCTCCCCACACTTGATGCAGTCCATTACGCTGCAATCCGACTGTCAACAGGTGCTTTTAGATAATCCTCAATATCAAGTATTTTAGTTGACGCCGGAGTGCTACCATTGGACTTACATAAAGACGTACTCATAACTAAATACTGGTACAGACTACAACGCCAACCTAACAACCGTGCATACACCGTTGTCCTAGACAAACATTTAGATGTAATATACAGAAAAAAACCTTTCCTACCGCGCTCCTTTGGTTTCCGTGCACGGAGTGGCATTGGGGACCTCCCACTACCATACTTCCTTATAGCAGTTTTCCAGGAACCCCCCATCGTACCGTGGGAGTTCCCAAACACACATTTCTGCCGGTACTTCAACTTCAACACATCAAACATGTCGGCAGTAACTGCTCGACAGCTTTTCCTATCCTACACAGCTAGTCACGCCAATTATGTACCAGTATACACGGACGGCTCCAAATCTGATGCTGGCGTTGGATTTGGAGCAGTCTTTCTAGACTTTTCCCGTTCCGGAACTTTACCTGCCTCAGCCTCAATTTTCCAGCATTAATATACATCAAATTAAAAAGACAAATTTCAACCTATCCCCCGATCGTAACGAACGTGGATGACTGACATCTGTGACGTCAAAAATAATTCCCGTAACTGTTAACAGTGGTATGTCAAGCAAAGGGTAAGTAAGACTTGTCTGCTTACTTCCAAAGCTTACAGGTATTCACATGCTGGTTACAGTAAAGTTAGGGACGGCACCTGCTCAAGTTTAGTTAAGTCTGTCTTCGCAAAGAAAAATGTATGCTTCAAGCAGAAGCACATGAGGTTCAAGGTTAAAAAGTACCAATTCCTATGTTAGTCTACAGTCAGTGATTCCCAAAGTGTGTACCGCGGCACACTAGTGTGCCGCCATTATCTCCTTGGTGTGCCTCGAAAATAATATAATTTTGCTAGGTTTCGAAAATTCCTGACATAAATCGGCGAGAATAATACTTGTAATGCGAATGTCAGACTGGTCAAGTACGTATCCAGTACGCGTCTGTAAGCACCCTGCTTCCAGCCGCTCCCCACTCCCCAGTGTGTGTCAGTGTGGCCTTGACCGTGACTAGAAAGTTGCTCTTTTGGTTGTCATATTCATTTTTTTTTTCAAAACCTGAGAAAAATGGATAAATTCATCATAAAGAAGCGTAAATGTGATGAGGAGGCTAGTGGAAGTAACGTGATGGTTGATGATGAGCGTAATTCTGCTGTCCCAAGTGTAGACCTAACGAAGACAATGGCAGTTGCTAGCAAAAGTAAGCCACGTCGCTGTTAACAGGACAACTACCTAGCACTGGGGTTCACATGGTGTGACGATGAACTTGGTCCTAAGCCAAAATGTATTGTGTGTGGTACTGAACTATCGAATGAAGCCATGGATCCTAGTAAAATGAAGAGACATTTAACTACAAAACACAGTTACCTTTCTGATAAACCTCTGGATTATTTCAAGAGACTCTTAAATGATAACAAACAACAAAAGTGCAGTTTTGAGAAAAAGGTTAAAGTAGCAGAAAAAGCTCAAAAAGCAAACTATTTAGTAGCAGAATCAATTGCCAAAACTATGAAGCCCCATACAATTGCTGAATCTCTCATTCTTCCATCATGCTGTGCTATAATAAAAACAATGTTTGGGGCTGAAGCTGAAAAAGAAGTCAGGAAAATTCCTCTCTCTGATAATAATATTAGTAGGCGAATAGAGGAGATGTCATCTGATATTGAAAAAAGTGTATGTGAACTTGTAAAATAAAAAGGAATGTATGCCTTACAAGTAGATGAGTCAACTGACGTTGGAGGTAAAGCACATTTACTAGTGTTCATGCGGTATATTACTGGCAATAAAATAGCAGAACAGTTTTTTTATGCTGCAAAGAACTAGTGCAAACCACAGGACAAGATATATTTTCTACAGTGAGTGACTATTTGCGGACGGTTGATTTGACATGGAAATCATGTGTGGGGATTTGCACGGATGGTGCTCCTTCAATGGTAGGATCAATGAAAGGTTTTGTATCATTAGTGAAAAAGAAAATCCAGAATTGATTTCAACCCACTGTTTTTTGCACCGTGAAGCTCTTGTTACTAAAACACTGGGATGCAAACTCAAATCTGTTCTTGATGACATTGTAAAAATGGTAAACTTTATCAAGAGGAGACCAGTTAAGTCACGCTTGTTTTCCCTGCTTTGTGAAGAAATGGGGGCTCCTCATGTAGCCCTTATCTGGCACACAGAAGTTAGATGGTTATCAAGAGGCAGGGTGCTTTCTCAAGTACAGGAGCTGAAGGAAGAAATGCTCACCTGCTTTACTCTTGTAGGAAAACTTGAATATTGTGAATTACTGGCTGACGAAACTTGGTGTGTTAAATTATGTTACTTAGCAGATATTTTTGAATATCTGAACAATGTCAGTACTACCATGCAAGGGAGACTGGAAAATCTGTTATCTTCTTCAGATAAAATGAAGGCTCTGACAGAAAGAAATTAGGCTCTGGAATGTTAAAGTGAAAGATGGCAACTTGGATATGTTTCCCAAAACTGCTGCTACAAAAAATAAAGACATTGTTCCACTGATATGTGAGCATCTTGAAAGCCTAGAAAATAACATTGAAAAGTATTTTCCAAATATATCTGTTGAAAGCTACGACTGGCTGAGAAATCCATTCATTTATGATCCATCAAACTCACAACAACCTAGTCTCAGTGAGGAAGAGGAGCTAACAGACATCCGTAATGACCGCACTCTGAAACTTAAGTACAAGGAAGTGTCACTTGAAACTTTCTGGATTGACATTCAAAAAGAATTCCCACACTTAGCGAAAAAAGCTCAAAAAATTCTTCTCCAGTTTTCAACCTCGTATTTGTGTGAACTAGGGTTCTCAACTCTCACTAACATAAAAAGTAAGAAAAGGTCAAGACTGCTAAGCGTTGAAGATGAAATGAGGGTGTGCCTGTCTAGTATTCCTCCTAATATACCGCGGATATGCAAATCGAACCAACGTCACGTTTCTCACTAATAAGGTAAGTGTGCATTATCAATAATGAAATTTACATGTAGTATTTTAAAAGGTACTGCTAAGTTTAAGAATATATATATATATATATATATATATATATATATATCTATATATATATATATATATATATATATATATATATATATATATATATATATATATATATATATATATATATATATATATATATATATCAAAGAGCAGGTGTGCCGCCAAAATATTAGTTGTTTCTTAGTGTGCCATCATACAAAATAGTTTGAAAACCACTCTACACCCTCGATTATTACGGTTCCAAACAACTAAGGAGACGGACTGCCTTACATCAACTCAGCAATAATAAGAAAATAGTGAGTAAGAGTGAAAAGTATTACTCAAGCACTCCCCTCTCGCATGAAGAAAATATGCAGGCAAAAGCTCAGAAACCAAACACAAATTAATAATTGCGAGGACGCAGGTTATAGTCGTGTGGTGGAAAGATAGACAAAGCATCGTCAGGCTGAGGCAAACAGGCGGTTCTCGCTGGTTCAACTAAAGTCGAATCATGGACCTCTGGCTGGGCGTCCGTCTTTTAGAGGCGATCACTATGAACAATTTCATATAAATTAAAAATGAGGTCGTAAACCTCAAAGTTGTGTCCACTTAGTTGTCAAACTATCTGGCGTGGGCCCACGAATTCAGGGGACAACTTCAAATGTCTCTCTGGGACTCGAAGCATAACAATGTCACCCACTTTCAAGGAAACAGTAGCGGCACGCTTGTGTTGCTGCAAGCATATAGCCTCAGAATGTAGCCTATAGTGTCTCTCTCTGACGTTCCTATGAATATCTGTGAAAACTTTGAGTTCAACCTTAGAATAATCATCTACATTATATACAGGCGAAGGAGAACTACTAAGCAAGTCATATGGAAGTCTCTTCTCAACCCCAAAAATTATGTAGTGGGAGATTGTCCCGTTGTCTTACAAACACGGCTGTTTATGCTTGCTGCAACATATGCTAGCCAGTCCTCCCAAGTATGCTGAAGTCTGCTAACGACCGGGCGCAAGACATCTAAAATCTTCCTATTAGCGCGTTCAACAAGGCTGTTGCCGGTTGGGTGATAACTGACTGTAAAACTTTGTGTAATGCCAAACTGTTTGCATATTTCTGCTAAAAGTTGATTGTGAAAATCAGTTCCATTATCACTTGACAACACTCTAGGTGTGGAGTATGAACAAATTAGATGAGTTATTAGGGCATGAGCAATGGACTTAGCAGATTTTTTATCGCCCATCGTGTGGATTACATCTCCAACAACAGTGTGACCTAAAAAGGTGATTTTTGGCTTTAAAATTTCACATTTAGTCAGCTTGGCCTTAAGGCTAGCGTCCCTAAGTTAAAGCATAACTGCTTCTGATTTAGCTAGGTGACTGACACCATCCTTGATACAGATGATTAAATCATCTAATAGCATCTTCCATTTGACACAAAACCCGGAACCAGGTTCGGGGATAAACCCAGACCGAGGTCCGGGTTTTCGCGCCGTAAATTGAACGCATTTAGGCGGATATGTAAACCAAACATTCTTCCTCTTCTTCTTTTGACCTGTCCTCCTCCTCTCGGGCGTCTCTCCTGTTTATTCACACACTTTTCCTTTCAACTGTGCTGTGTAGCTTAATTTTTCTTCACTGCAATATACTATCACACTTTACTTTTCAGTTTATTGCTGGAATAACTTACTGACATTGCTTAGCCGTGCGCTTATTCAAGCATTTGTGCCCTTTTTTCCCAGCACTGCATCTCCATCCAACACGTACCATGCGATGGCCCCGTTGTCCTCCTCTAGCCTCTTAGCCCACTCCTCCCTGGTGCTACTAATAACTCCCCTCTCTGCCTCTCATGGTTGCTGCATTCTACTATTGGATGTTCCACTGATTCTTTCTCCTCTGTCCTACAGCTACAGTTCTGGTTTTAACCTTCCCTATTCCTGCCATTTAGCTGCGGGGTTCTCGTTCTTGCTTTAAACATTAGCCTGCTCCCCCAGTCTCCTACATGCCAGTCTACTCCCTCTAGCTTCTGTGTCTTGCTGTACCATCTTAAAGTCGACTCTTTTACTCTAAAATTCATAGGCCCAGCCTAGGCAGATGGCACACCACCTGTTCATCTTCCCTTTTTTACAACAAAGAAGGCAGCTCAAGGGCACAAAAAAACAATAATAAAAAAAGCCCGCTACTCGCTGCTCCCAAAAAATAATTAAAAGAGGTGGCCGAAAGAAAGATCAATTTCGGGAGGAGAGGTGTCCTGATACCCTATCAGGCTGATGGATAAATGGGTTTTCTGGGAAAGTAAACTCTTTTAACTTAGACATTAGATACTTGCCTGTGTCCCAGGGTAATAGGTTCTCACTTGACGCAGGTTTAAGGGCCAGAGACAAATAGGCGCTGATGAACAACACACTAGTGAGACTAACACTAGCATACTGTTCCACGGTGTGGGATCCTTACACACACACACAAACATTTATAAGTTAGCACTAATCAATACCAAGGTGGCTCGGTTCATTATAAACAATGAACTTGAACACCAAGCATCATAACAAATCAAACAACAGATTAATATGTAACCTCTTCACATGTGCAGACAAGCACACACCTAAAATTATGTAAAAGATCACATACACTTGCATTGACATTGACCCACACACATACTTACAGGACGCAAACAGTCAGCGTACTCGTAACACACTCAGCCAAAAATACCAAACATATCACACAAACACTGACACATGTACGGACTCATACTTTCCACGCACCACACGTGACTGGAACAGCCTCCCCCTACAGACTTTACACTGCGGTACAATAGACTCATTCAGAAAACAAATACAGACTCACTTGTCACAACACACCAAGACTAACCAGTAGTACACCTATTCATTTCCCTTCCCTACACACTCGGCACCCCAGTTCCCCCAGCAGCCAACACAAATATCCGTGTTATGCACCTGTACTGGTGCCCTGTGCATTACTTGTCAAGATCAAGACAACACACAGCTTATCAAATGCCTCCAACCTTACCTAATGATAACACTGCTGAGCTATAACTCTCTCATTCACTCAGCACAAATAGTGTCATGAAAATCAAGATCAATTCTATCCTCCGGCATAAGATAATATAGCAAAACAACTGTACAAATGCATTTATTTAACTAATAAAAAACATTGAGCACAATACTCAACAGGTACAAACATTGTTTTTTTTTTCTTATTACACAGATTAATCAAGAAAGAAACTGAATTTCGAGACATTGCTGGGTTCCCAGGTGTGATTTGGGACATAAATGGAAGACGTTGACACGAAATTAAAAAAAATACACGAAACTACTAATAATGATTATCATAACTGGGTACATGTTAACTTTACAGTTTTGACTCTAAGATCAGAAGAAACTAATAATGACACCTACAGAGTTTGTGACTTGAGCAAGTTGATAAATCCTGCCAGGAGGTACTCAGGATGAAAGGGGGCCCTACATGGAGACTTGTCCGGAGGGACCCTCGGACTTGGCGTTGTAGGGTGGGTGAGGCGACACACACCCCAGCATATGCCACCTTTGATAGATGACTGTATATTGATAATCCAAATTGGATACTTTTTACAACAATTGAAATACTATTCATGCCTTCAAATTATACCTTGGCAAAAAAAATATGATGGAATATAATTTTAAACAAAACTCGTCATTTAGGAAACTTAACTATTTGGACCTATAGCCGCATTATTAGTTATCTTGTACTTATCTTGAACCCGCGACCAGCGTGACGGGAGAGCCACTCCTTACCGAGTCGACCAAAGAGGTACCCCATTCGCCAAGTGGGTTATGGGAGGCTCCCTTATCAGGCCTAGTGGTAAATCTCAAGAATTACCACTCCACCCCCTCCCCCACCCCAGCCCCGCCTACCCCCCAAGACAAACCTGGGGACCTGTGGGGAACCGGGGTATTGTGGGGGGGGGAGCCCATATCACTGAAAAATGGCCTTCCAAAATTTCCCTAGAAAAATCCCTAAATCAGGAAAAATTCCTAAGTCTCGAAAGTAGGGAAAGTCACTAACGCATAATCTTGTAGTCTATTCCAATATGACCTAGCATTCAATCTGTTGACAAGTGTCAGGCGTCTCATCAGATGGTGGGCATACTGCCCCCCCCCCCTCCCCCCTCCCCCCACCGCCGCCCTCCCAATCCGTCCCGCGGTGCGTAAGTTTTGACGGGCCACGCCACATGTCAAATATATTTAAACTACTCCAACCGAACTTTACGACCTGCGCGCACTGACTTAGGAACTAGTTTGTAGGGAGCACTGCAAGGCAGGTATGAGGCTCAGTCTGTGTATAAAGGCGGCTGTGAAACAATAACAATGGACTTAGAAAATCCGAGCCACCTAACTCTACAATTAAAGAGGCTTGCCCCCCTCGCCCCTCCCCAAGGTAAAACGTATACGAAAATGCATTATAATAATAATTCTTTCACGTGCTATATTAATACGAATATTGGTTTGGAGTGGTTATTCTTAAGTTTTGCCCAAATGAATACCATTTAAATATAATATTGAATTGTTACTGCTTCACTCATTGATAATCTAACCTAACTGGTATTTTTTTGTGATATCAGTGACCCAAATAACACAAAGTCACTGAAACAAACGATTCATCTTTACATTATGCATAAATGGGGGTTACCAATGATGATGAAAATTAACTGGGTAGGTAATGATAAATAATAAATCAACATGTATCGGAAATAAACGCGTCAGTCACTGTAAGGTAAAGGTAAAGTTGGGGGCATATGCTATAGCAGCGCGTGGCCTCGGTGCTCATCTCCGTCGCATTGGCCCTTGAGCCTGTGGTGGGAGGGAGCCCATTACCCCTGGACACAGCGCCAATGTAACACCCGGGTGGGTGCTATTCTGTATAAAACACAGCCGTCGCGTTTCACTCCCCTCCCTCGCCCGGCCACAAAACCCTTGCCGCGCCATACGTATATGGCTCCCCACACATCTATTCATCCAACTGTTTTCGTTTAAAGCCACTACAGGCTTCTTGCTGAGCCCGAAATTAAAATTTCAACGCCCCGCCCACTGCACCACTTTTAACTTATTATTCATGGTTTTTGGCACATATCTATGGGTAAATATGTAACTGGCATGGAGTACCTACAATTTCGGATCACCAGGCACCACCTGGATGCAGTGGTTGTAGCAAAAAATACCCAAACATGGGAAATAAGGCATGCAAATGGCGGCGGCGGCGATAGTCTTGGTCCTGGCCTGGGTCTTGGGTCGAAAGTGATCTGGCTAACCCTGCTCGGCAGTGGGGTCCCTTCGGGTCACCCAGATCCTCTAAAATGGGTGCAGGCTGCGGCGTTAGCTGATCGACCCAGAAACGGGTTACGCTAAATGGAAGATGCTATAAATATGCGTAGACGTCTTTGCCTACCATGTCTGAGAACAATGTGTTGATCATCCTCTGAAAAGTAATGGGTGCGGTTTTGAGGGCGAATGGCATCCTTAACCATTCAAAATGACCACTAGGGGTACTGAAGGCTGTAATCTCTCTGGATTCAGCTGCCGTAGGCACGTGCACCCACTTAAAAGGTCAAGAATACTGAAAATAGTATCCCCTTGCCCCAGGAACATTAACAAGTCAGAGGGGGCAGAGGGTACCTGTCATCCTCGGTCACCTCATTTACTTTCCTAAAATCGATGACAGGCCTGAAACTTCCGTCATTTTTAGGGACTAGGAACAAGGGTGAGTTCCACGGAGATCGGGAATGCTGAATCACCCTGGTCCAACATACCTTTAACCTGTTCATCTACAATCTGCCTCTGACTGTGTGGAAGTCTGTATGCTGAACTGTACACCGGTTTGGTGTCGGGTTTAACCCTAATCTTGTGTTCTCTCGTATCATTCGCACCTAAAGGCTCACCGAGCAGGGCAATGACATCACGATAATGATTTAGAAGTTTTAGAAGCGGGCCCTTAAGCTCGGGATAATCGACCGCTTTGACAAAAGAGTCGACAGATGGGGCCTGACATGTCTTGTCGCCGGCGTCGGGTTGACTCACCGCGCCGACACAAGTCCGCTTTAAAGGTTATGTCGACACCTGTCCGTCGAACGCTAATGCGCGTCCCAAAAAGACTCCATTTTTTTAGTTTAACTGGACCGCCAGTGTTGTTAACCACTAAAGCTACGGTCCTACTTCCCTCGTGTACCGTGTTAAGGGTGGACTCTATCGCTAGCATGATCACACGACTAGACCCTTTTAGGTATATGTCACAACCTACGGTGGCGTTAGGGACTGACACGGGGATGTGCACTGCGGTTCGTTGAGGGATTTCATGATTCCCTACAACATAGACATTTTTTCCATCCCCCGAAAACATCAGGTGGTGTTGGTGGTTTAGCATGAAGTGAGATGGTGCCCGTGTCAGCCACCGGCACCGTGGAAAGAGTCGGAACGGTTTGCGCTACCGACTCAGGAGAAACACTTTCCTAACCCTTGCTCTGTGTTTCTTTTCTTTCCCATGGAGAAGCGAGGCTCACAGGGTGATCCAAGGCCTTGAAACATCTCCTTTGAAACCTTACTGTATTAATATCTGGAATTAATACCATGCGACTGGACCGCAGTAACGACAACCCTAGACGACTGTCAGACAGCCGCGAAAAGTTTGACGTCACGTAAACATCCAACCGCATGACAGAGTAGGAAGACACCTACCGAACGGGCGTGTGGTACTCCCGATGAGGATATATGGGAAGCGAGGAGGGTGCTGGAGCCCTTCAAATACCCTTCCCATGTCCTCACTAACCGTTTCCCTTTTGTCTCATCAA
>NW_026111015.1:0-45749 GCF_024679095.1 Eriocheir sinensis | reverse complement strand
GCCTATGGAACACCACTATCTCATCGAAGTTTAGGGAAGAATGTAAATGACCGTCTACCACAGCAGATATAGAACGGCCCGGAAAGGAACTGGAGATAAAAAGAACAGAAAGCAGAAGGATAGAATCGAAGGGTAGTTTAGAAAAGCAAAGACTTGCATGAAAGACTCTATCGAAGGCTTTCGATATGTCTAACGCAACAGAAAGTTTCACCGAAACGGCTGAGAGGGAGGGATGATCAAGAATCAGTTAAAGAAGATCGTCAGTAGAACGCCCCTTGCGTGAAAACCCCATACTGGCGATCAGATAGAAGGTTAGAAGTGAAAAGGTGCTTTGAATCTTCCGGTTAAGGATTGATTCAAAAAGAAAGCTTTGGACTAGACAGGAAGAAGTAAAGCTATAAGGCATTATCTTAATAATAGGAGGAATATGCCCAGAATCGTCCAGAGTGGAGTTGTTACAGAAAGTCTGAGCGACATATTTCAGCCTATAGAAATAGAAGAGACGGCAGTGCTGCTCGTCTGGGTTAAGAGGGAAGAAAGAGGAAGAAGTGAAATTGGAGGAAATATTTTTGGCTAAATGTCAGAAGTCTCAGGAAAGAATTAAGAGAAAGCAAAGGTGTTGACGTTTGCTCACAGGATAAAGGAGTTTTTTGTTAAGTCGGAGAATAGATTTGGCAAGAATTCCGGGCGGAAATATAAAAGTCATGAGTTAGCGGGAGTTGGAAGACTCTGGTACCTTTGTGGAGAGCTGCCTCATCTATCTTTGACAGCACGAGAGAATAAGCTTGATTAAACCAAGGCTTTTTAGCATGGAGAGTAGAGAATCTACGTTGGAATGTATGCCTCCATTCCTGAGAACAATCACCTCTGTGATGCACTGGGCACACACAGAGGGGTCTCTCTCCTGGAAGCAGTAATCATTTCACGTAGGAAATAGGAAAGTAGCCATCCTCAGGTCGTCCCACAGAGCTGAAGCAAAATGCCAGAGGCATCGCCTCTTCGGTGGAGTTCAGAGGGTGTACAGGAGCGATAAGACAGAATACAGAAATAAGGTTGTGATCGGATGAACCCAATGAGAGAACAGTTTGACAGAGTAGGCAGAAGGGCTAGAAAAGGAAGAGGTCTAGAATGTTGGGCCTGTCTCCAAGACGTTCAGGAATACAGTAGATTGCTGAACCAACTGCTCTAGGTCATTGAGAGAGCAAAGTTGTAGGCTTGTTTACCAGGCTGATCAGTGAAGGGATGAAAGCCAAAGATAGTGGTGGACATTGAAATCTCCTTGGATGGAGTAGTATTAGTAGTAATATTATTATTATTATTAGTATTATTATTATTATTATTATTATTATTATTATTATTATTATTATTATTAATAGTAGTAGTAGTACTATTATTATTATTATTATTATTATTATTATTATTATTATTATTATTAGTAGTAGTAGTAGTAGTAGTAGTAGTAGTAGTAGTAGAAGTGGGAAGACCCGAAGCTAATAAAAAAGAGAGGAGGAGGAGAGGGGGGCAGGAGGGAACAAGATGATGAAGATGATGAGGAGGAGGAGGAGGAGGAGGCGAAATGAAAAGATACATATAGGAAGAACAAACACAAGAAGACCTATCGGTCTATGGCGAGGGTGTCTGTTTACTACCGCTACTACTAGTAATCTACGTGTGGTAAGGCAGGACAGAAAAGATGAAGGCTCCTCCCCACCCACCTCTCCCTCCGGCAACGTGCCGGCAGGAAATAGTTAGAAGAGAACACCATGTACCTTTAAGGAAGAAAAGGCCATGGAAAGTTTACAGTAAAGAGAAATGAGAGGAAATTACTACCCTTAACACTACTGGTAACCTAAGCTGAGGGAAAATGACTTCATTACATAAGAACATAAGAACATAAAAATACAGGGAGACTGGAAGAGGATGAGTGGCCTACAGGGCAGCCCCAGAATCCCCTAATACTCACGATGGGTGAGGTGTAGTTTCAGGGGCACAGGTGGAGGCTTGATCCTCGTTTTACCGGCAGTACTAGGCACGCACCAGTAATCTGTCACCTTACCACCCACCTCCTCCCACCTGTCATGCGGACATTAACTGTTGCTTTACTCTGTGTTAACTTACGCTACTTGCAATCTAGGTTGTGGGGAGAATAATATGAATTTAGGTTGACGTCTTGCTGCAATCTGTCTGAAAACATACGAAGAAGGGTCAGTATAATCTTATGTCCTGAAGTACTTATCAAAGAAGACTTAAGGCTATTGATACTCTGTGCGTTAACTACTGACGGTGGAGTCTATTCCAGTGATCGACGACTCTGTTATTGAAAAAACCTATGCGCACCAATGTGTTACATCGGTTTCCTTAACTTCATACCGTTGCTGCGTGTTCTTGTGTTGATGTCTCTCTGGAATAGACTATCTGGGTTAATGTTGTCGAATCCATTAAGGATTTTGAACACTTCAATTAAGTCCCTCTTATCCTTCGCTTTTTAGGAAAACATATCTAAACGTTTTGAACGCTCGTCATATGGCAAGTTTCGAGCGCTGGAATTTGTTTGGTTGCTCGTCGCTGTATCTTTTCTAGCAAAACTTGATCTTTGATATAGTTAGGTGACCAGAACTGAACGGCGTATTCTAGGTGTGGTCTTACAAATGCTAAATATAATCTCTTCATAAGTTTGGGTGATTTATAATCAAAGTTTCTTGAGATTAATACTAACATCATATTGGATTTTTTACTCGCTGCAGAACATTGATCGCTCATTTTAAGAGTGTTACTGATAATGACATCAAAATCTTTTTCTTGTTTTACTTCGCTAATCTCATGTCCTTGAATCTGATATTTAAAGTTAGGATTTTTTTCACCTATGTGCATTACTTTACATTTATCTACGTTAAAACTCATTTGCCATTTTTCGCTCCAGTCGGCAAGTCTTATTAAGTCTGATTGAATGTTCTCGCAACTTTGACTGTTCATTACCGTACCTCCTAATTTGGTGTCGTCGGCGAATTTGGCTACTTTTGATAGGATATCAGTTGTAAGTCATTCACGTAAATTATGAATATTGTTGGCCCCAGGACCGAACCTTGGGGCACGCCACTGGTGACGGGTTGCCAATCCGATGTTTCACCATTAAGAACTACACGTTGTTCTCTGTCGGTGAGCCAGTCATGAATCCACGCACATAGATGGTCGTTAATACCGTGGGAATGCAGTATTTAAATAAGCCTAACGTGAGGAACTTTATCAAACGCTTTCTAAAAATCTAGGTAAATTACGTCATATGGGCTTCGGGCGTCCCAACATGTATAAACATCGTTGGAAAAGGTTAATAAGTTGGTGGGAAGACCGATTACTACGAAATCCATGCTGACTATCAGTTATCAATTCATTTGTTTCAAGGAAAGTGATAATTTTATCCCTGATTATTTTTTCGAATAGTTTAATTAGGACAGACGTAAGGCTGATAGGACGATATTTACTGGCTTGTTTTCTGTCTCCTATGTTTTAAAGATCGGGGTAATATTGGCCTTTTTCCACTCAAGAGGCACACTGGCCTGTGCTAATGACTTGTTGAATATTAATGTTATGGGTAATTCTAGCTGTTGGCTACATTCTCTTAACACATGAGGAGATAAATTATCGGGGCCCGGAGATTTATTTGGATCTATTATCTGCAGGTACGCACGCGCTTCGCTGATATCAGTTTCGGTCAATGCAAGCTTATGTTCTTCAGGGCCTTGAAAATTTTTCTTCGGGACTGGAATCGATGTCATGTTCTCTTTGTAAATGCGCTACTAAAGGTTGAATTTAGGACCGACGCCATGCTTTTAGCACTATTCGTGTTGCCACTTGACCTGGTAGCTGCGGGGATTATGTTTCTTAAAGGCCCCTCTAAGCGAGAAAAATGAGAAAAAACCATCACTTACGCAACCCATTTCATAATATATATATATATATATATATATATATATATATATATATATATATATATATATATATATATATATATATATATATATATATATATATATATATATATATATATTTTGTGATCAGTTTATGCATCATCTATTTTTTTTTTATCATGGCAAAATGTGGCCCGTCGCTGGTACACACGGTAAAGCCACAAATTTGTCCCATCGCTGCTACCAGGTTAATGGTAGTGGCCGATATTATTTTTAACAGTTTTTTTGTTTCTTATGTAACTGGAAAATAACCTGGGAGGCGAGCACAAAGGAACACAAAGGAAGAACAAACAACAACAGAACTGCTGTTCCTGACGAGGCTGTTTGTGACAAGCTACACTAACTATCTAATCAAAGGTGGAAGATGAAGAACAGCAAAGGCGAAGGCTTCTCGCCCCCCCATCCCTCCAGCCAAAGCTGGCAGGAAAGGAAAAGAACCATGCAGCATGGAAAAACTGCATGGAATTTATGTAGGAAAGAGGAAAGAACTACCATTACTGGTACCACCAATCGGGCGATAAAAACGGACAAGGACACCAGTATTCGAAAGAATTTAACGTTATTATGACAATGAATAATATCTAAGTTGTTGGTTGGATTCAAAATACTTGTGTAATCTATTCTTGAAGGCCGTAACTGTTGTACTTTCAACATCACAGGTAGAGATTTCAAACATTAACAACTCGATTGAAGAAGTATTTAGCTTCGTGCGACGAGAATCTTTTACCACTTATCTTCAAGTTGTGATTTCTTCTTGTCCTATTTGATCGATCAATTGTAAAGTAATCTTCCGCATTAATATCATTGAATCCTTTAAACATTTTAAACACTTCTATTAGATCGCCTCGCATTCTTCGTTTTGACAGGCTGAATAAATTTACTTCTTTAAGCCTTTGTTCATATGATAAATTTATCAACCTAGGAATCAGCTTTGTTACTCTTCGTTGAACCCGTTCCAACTTTTCTGTCTTTTCTGTAATAGGGAGACCAAAGCTGTACATAGTACTCTAGACGGGGTCGAACCACGAATTATACAGTTTCAATATTACTTTTTCCGATTTATTATTAAAGACTCGTCCGATGAAGCCAACCAATTTGTGCAGTTTTAACTACCTCTGAACAATGCTGACCGGGCTTTAAATCGCTTGATATTATCCCATTCAGCTCCAAACTAAGTAAAAATGTCCCAGTTTCGGGACAAAACTAAAAAAATCACAGAAAAAAAATTTATTATACTTTTCCAATTAATACCAAGGCACGTTTTCTTCAATCCCTCTAGCTCATTTTCTGTTAGAAAACGCGGCATGTTTACAAGCAGAAGAGCGGCGCCACTCAAGGGAACTGCATGTGGTGCTTGTCTTCTCCGCTCTCTGAAGGATATGGGTAAGTAATCCTTATTTACAGCCGTTTGCTTTAGGATTTTTAGCTTTTAATGGTTTGTAGGAGACACAGGAGAGTTGTTCATGTGCCTGAAGTCCGAAAACCCGAAAATCATTCCATTTTAAGCAGTTCAGGGGGTGCGTTTGAGCTTGTTCCAATTTTGGGGCATCGGTGCTACAGTAGATCACACATTTCTTTTAAGGAAGCATTAAAGACTCTGTAAGGTGATTAATGTCACTGAAGCTTACAGAGGTATTTGGAGCTACTACAGAATATCATACTGGAGAATTCACATCAAAAGTTAATAAGATTGTACTCGTTTTAATGAGTTTAAAGGGAGTGTTTTATGGGTGCACTTCAGCATGGAAAGTCAGAGACATGTAGACATTTAATTTTGGGATTTGTTTTTGACGCAGGACAGTTGTTCATGTGCCTGATGTCTTAAAATCCGATAATCATGCATTTTAATAATTCTGTAGTGGATGGGTGCTGTAGATCTGGTTCTAAATTTGGGACATTGGTGTGCCTGCTGTTGAGTTGTTCCAAATTTGGGGCATCGGTGTTACAGAAGTTCACTGATTTCTTTTGAATTAATGACTTTGTAAAGTGCTTAAGGTTATGGAAGCTTACAGAGGTATTTGGAACTTCTTCAGAATAATGTGGAAGATTTCCTATTGAAAGTTGATGCAATTGTACGTCCTAATCAATTTAAAGGGACTGTTGTGTGAGTTTACTGCAGCATGGGATTTAAAAACATGAAGACATTTAATTAATGTAATAGGCTTTTAAAAAGCAAAGCAGATGTGAAAGAATTGAAAGTTGAGTTTCTGTAGCCTTTATGGTTGAGTGTAATTGAGATTAAGGTATCCCAGTTGGTTTTACAGTAATAAAAGTAAATTACAAGTATTTAATTAAATCAAGCCAATGCATTTAAAATGGTGTCAGGAATTAAATGTCAAATTACCTTAGCATTTCACATTGTTATATCAAACACATAATAAACTCCACCACAGTTATGATTAGTGAAAATTTATGTTGTATAAATTACAAGCTTTTTCTATTGTAGCATTACTGTTCAACATTACTGAGGGAAAATAGAGGCTTTGCACAGAGTTTGTGCATTCAGATCATAATTGACAGTGACTGGGAACATTTCTTGAGATGCATCTTATGTGAACATTCCTTGATCTTTTTTCCTTTTACAGATACGGAGGAGATACTACGCCTGCTTGAGGCCTCTGAGGAGGAGGAGGAGGATGAAGAGGAAGGTGATGACTGGCCAACTGCTTCTCTTGAGGCCACTGAACTTTTTCCTGATGGAACAATATTTACTGAGACAGACACATGATGAGTCACAAGTGGATGAAGTCGAGTCTTCATCAGATGCTCCAAGTACAAGTACAGCACATCTTGATGATCTGGCAGTACATCCATCACCAAATCATGCATCAAATCAAAGGAGAGTGGTAAATAGATCACACTTATTTCACAGAGATTCACATTTTAGGAAAATGTTTCCAGCAGATACTGATGAAGCTGCAATTACAGAGCCTACTGTTGTTTCTCCAGTTGAATATTTTTCAGGTTATATTTCTGAGGAAATATGGAATGCACTTACACTGGAAACACAAAAAAAACATATGTCAGAGACAGGCAAGCCCTTAGCTTTGACTGTGGAGGAGATGAAAACATTTATAGGCATAACATTTGTGATGTCTGTCTTGGCTAGAATACAGACATGACTGCCAGAAAGCTGGTACAAAAGCCATGGACAGTATGATGTTTAAAATGCAGATTGCAGAATCTTTGATTAGTGGTGAGCTTAGCTGTCAACCTGATGATGCGACTGACTCTGAATCAGATGAGGATCATGACAGGAAACGTGTGCTGCCTCTGCCTAGCTTTCCACATCGTACAACACATGCTTTGCATATGCCTACATCACTGCCAAAGTACACAGAGAGACGCAGGTGTAGGTATCCAGGCTGTCCTGAGAAGACAAGGTTTTCCTGCACAACATGCAAAATGTTCCTATGTCTTTCATCAGAAAGAAACTGCTACAGCTTGTTTCACATGCCGTGAACTAATGTAAAACACTAACAGCATTGTGCTCATTCCAACCTGAACCAAGGTGATGAAGCCTGGTGGTGAATAAACCTGAGTGAATTTGTAACCTTATTTTCACTACATCAGCTTGCTTCAGGTTGGAATGAAGAAATAACACAAGGATTTTCTTTTAATGTAAAGGATATTTACTTTGCAGGAAGGAGCTCAACTACTATAGATATTGATGTAGATGTTACAATGCAATTATGTACGTCTGTTAAACAATGAATTTTCAGTATCATAAGTGAAGCTCTATTACTACTCTTAAGTACTGATAGACTTCAGTTATGATTACAACATATTATGTATGCTACCTCAAAGCACTCACTTATAACATTAAGATTTAAAATGCATTGTGTACCTATTAAGTTATTAGCATTTAAAATGCAGTGAAGAACTACATGTTTTGTTCTTTAATTTTAAGGAAATTTAAGGATATTAAAGGAAATGTGATGATTGTGCTAGTCATAAAATAGCAGTTCTATTTTGTTACCAGAAACTATAGTCTTTGAGTTTATATTACCTAGATCAGTGCCTTTGCTGTGATAAGCTGGAAAAGTCATGTGATATAAAGTTACTTTATTTTTTTATGATAATGTATCTTTTCTACGAATGTATAATTTTCTATAAAATTTTTAAGAAAGCTAGAAGTTAAATTTTCATTATTAAACGTGAAAATAAATTCCTAACAATAAACCATAAAACATTTTTTTCTGTCTCCCTCCCTTTCTTACTATAATGACATAATCCAGAACACTTGTAATTTTAAAAAGAGTGAAAACACTAATGTGCCAGGTTTGGGACAAATTTTCAGGTGCAATTATTCATCCCACAGGTAAAATTTTGAAAAATACTCTTTATAGGAAGGATTTACACAAACTAAGGAATATATCAGAGAAGTTTTGCAAAAATCTATGAATTTTTTTTTTCTGGAGCTGAATGGGTATAGTGATTCCAAGATCCTTTTCTTTACTGCAGAAAGTTGTTGGCCATTCATTTCGTACCGAGGGAAGGAGGGGAAGAGGAGAAGGAGGAGGACGCGAAATAGGAAAAGATGGAGGCGAAGGAGGAAGGGGAGAGGGGGAGGAGGAGGAGGAGTATATGGATTAGGAGGAGGAGGAGGAGGAGGAGGAGGAGGAGGAGGCAGATGGTGTTGCGCATTCCAGATAATCGTGACGTCATGTTTGTGTATGGGAGAACCCGTTGATGGACAAGTGCTTGACAAATGGATTGTGTGTGTGTGTGTGTGTGTGTGTGTGTGTGTGTGTGTGTGTGTGTGTGTGTGTGTGTGCGCCCTTTGAACAAAATGAATGTCAAAAATGCTCGAATAAGTGCAAGGAACAGGATTGAAAATAATTGATTCCAAGAGAGTAGTAGGCAGTGGTCGAATGCGCCGCCGTGTACGTATGGAGGGCTCCTTTAGATTACCACACCTATTATCCCACCTTTGACGTAGCCTGTGATAACCACCTGGAAGAACCAGCATCAGCCTCTAGAAGTCTTGCTCGTGTGATCTCAACTTAAAGTTAGGTTACTGACGTAGAGCACCTTGACCTCTGCTCAGTGTTGGGCCAACTGTAATCGGGCTCCACCATATATCTGGTACTTTGACAATCGTATTAAAATTGCCACTATTGCTACGATATTCACCTGGTTTAATTAATTATCAGGAAAAGTTTTTTTTTAGGAATGGTACTACGGTGGTAACAAAGGAGTGGTCGAATAGTCCTACACGCACGTGGATGGCAACGTTGCTAGATTGTCGTAGCCCTATATATATATATATATATATATATATATATATATATATATATATATATATATACACACACACACACACACACACACACACACACACACACACACACACATACATATATATATATATATATATATATATATATATATATATATATATATATATATATATATATATATATATATATATATATATATATATATATATATATATATATATATACACACACACACACACACACACACACACACACACACACGCGCGCACGGAATATTCATAGCCTCTCCCTCCTTCTCTTCCTCTTCCTCCACTCCCTCTCTTTTGTTTTTCCTTTCTTCGTATTTTCTTCTTCTTTTTCGTCTTATTTGTTCTTTCTCCTTTTTTTCTGCTTTTTTTTTCTTGGTGTTATTTTGGTATAATACTTTTTTTCTTTTTTTCTTTTCTTTTTCTTCTCCTTTTCTCCTTTTGTTATTCTTTTTTTCTTTCCCTTTTCTTCTTTTTTCTTTTATCTTCGTCTTTTCAATTTTCTTTTTCTTTTATTATTTTCTCCTTCATCTCCTTATCACCATCCTTCCTCCTCTTTCTCTTCCTCCTCCCCCTCCACCTGTATATTTTATCCTCTTATTTGTTAACATTCTCAGTGCGCGCATTGAAATTCTCTCTAGTTTAAGGAAATGGTACAAGTGGATCTAATTCTACGTGCACTGTGAATGTTCTCTCTCTGCTCGCGTCCTTGTGATGTGATTATTTTACCAACTTTTTTCTCATTTGCTTTATTATCGTTTCTCTTCTGTTTTCTTTTACTTAGTGTACGGCGTTAGGGTCTGTACAGCGGCAAAAAGGAAACGGAAAGATTTGTAAAGCTAGCAAAAGTGTTCCTAAAGTCGTGCTGGAAAAATGAATGGCAAAAATGCTCGAAAAAATGCAAGGAACAGGATTGAAAATAATTGATTCGGGCAATAAAATTATGAATATTGTTCTGAGATGGTACGAAAGGTAGGTAATATAATTTAATCCCATTGGAAAGCAAAATTCGTGAATCACCATTTGTCCAAGGACTAGGATTGAAAATAAGCGATTCGGGCAATAAAACTGAAAATTGTAGTGCGATGGTGTATTATAGTGAGGAAAGATCCATAATATAATATCATTGGAAAGCAAAGTGCGTGGATCAGCATACGTCCAAGGAATAGGATTGAAAGTAAGTGATTCAGGCAAGAAAACTAAAAATTGTAGTGCGATGGTGTATTATAGTAAGGAAAGATATATAATATAATGCCATCGGAAAGCAAAATACATGAATCAGCATAAGCCCAAGGAATATGATTGATAAATATAGTCGGTTTCACGAGAGCTGGCGGGTCAAATCCTTCAGGGATGGACTCGCGTACTTGGCATCATTGCTTGGGTGACAATCTCTGCGTCGCTCATTGGCTGTTGTTTACTAGATCTAACCTACCGTGACATAACCTACTATCTCTTGCTCTCTGCTCCCTCTTTAAATCAGTACAGGCACCCAAGCAATGATACCAAGTCCGCGAGTCCACCCCTGAAAGATTATGGTGATTCAGGCAATAAAACTGAAAAAAAAATGTAGTGCGATGGTATATTATGGTGAGGAAAGATCTATAGTATAATGCCATTGGAAAGCGAAGTGCGTGAATAAACAGAAGAGAGGACCAAGAAGAGGAGGAGGAGGAGGAGGAGGACGACCTAGCGATACAGTTCAGAATAAGAAGAAGACGGAGGAGGAGGAGGTTATCATTTGTCATTTGTTTTTTTGTTTTTGTATCCTCGAACATGTGGAATCTAATGCTTTATTTTTATAGCAATTATTTTTTTCGATAAGAATGTTCCTATTAAATACTTTACTGCATGACAAAAGATAAGTTATTTGTCTCTTTTACTTTGAATAAATTAATGAATGAAAAACTGGATAAATATAAAAGGAGTATTTTTTCGTGCTTTTAAATAATAGTAAATTCCTAAATCATTTTACAACATTTATTTCTCATTGAGAGAGAGAGAGAGAGAGAGAGAGAGAGAGAGAGAGAGAGAGAGAGAGAGAGAGAGAGAGAGAGAGAGAGAGAGAGATAGTCTTCCTCACAACGTAACTCTTTTCTCCCACATTTTATCTTCAAAGTTATACATTTTTTTTTTTATTCTTCCCACACATGTTAAAATAATTACATAAACTTCAGCATCATCATCACCACTTGTTACGATATCAAAATCATCTGTTTCATCTTCGTCATCATCATCATCATTCTTACCTGTCATTTCATCATCTTTATCTTAATCTTATTTATCTGATTGCTTACCTGGAAATACCTAGCTCAAGAATGACAATACACTCTTATTATTATTATTATTATTATTATTATTATTATTATTATTATTATTATTATTAGTGGTGGTGGTAATCTGTTTTTTTTTTCACATTTCACCTCACACTTCTACCTTCACACTACCTTCCTCTTTTTTCCTCCATTGCTGTCTCTCTCCTTATATATTCTCTGTTGTTATCTTCTTCCTCATATTTATTCACCTGTCTCTGCTCTCTACCTGTTTATCGAATGCGCTTCTTACATTGCTTCTAATTCCACCTCCTCCTCTGCTCGCTCCACCTATGTAATTCCTCTTTATTGTATCATATCATCTCTATTAACACAGTATTCCCCTCCTCCTCCTCTTGCTCCTCTTCCTCTTCCCTCTTCACAATTTCTCATCCTCTTTCTCGAATCTACTCCCTGATATTACCTCTCATTGAACTAAAACCTTATCTTTTTACTCTTCCTCTCCTTCTCTTTCCTTATATCCTCTCCATCACCAAATATCCCCCTCTTCCTCCTTGCAGCATCGTCCCAATCCTTACATCATCATCCCTTATCCTCTTGCTCCTCTTCCCCTTCCTCCTATCTATTTCTTCCACATCATCACTTCATCCTCATCTTCTTCTCCCTCATACAGTGTCTTCGCGGTCTGTGTTTCGATTCGCCTGCAGAGATCCTTGTATTCGGCCCACTTTCTGATCCCCTCCAAGAGCCAGTGGCCGTAATACTTGGGCTGACTCTCCCTCTGCTCGCACCCCGGCAGGACCACGTTCACGTTGGCGTGGAACCGTGGCTCCAGGATGAATGGGACGGACAGCCTGCCAAGGGAAAGGTGAGAGAGGTTTGGAGATGTTCTTTGCCGTTTGAGTTCCTTTTGCTCTTAGGCTTAGAATAGATAGTGCCTGGGGGAGGAAGGAAAGGTGTGGGAATAGCGAGTTTGTGTTGGTGATGGTTAGGTTAGGTTAATGGTGCAGTGTTACCAAACCCAACACACATATACTTTCACGAACCCTGACCTCCAAAATCTTTCAAAGGGTCATATTCTTACGTATCTAGCCTAACCTATCCAACTTAACTTAACCTAATCTAACCTATCTACTATTCCAACAACAACAACAAATAAAACTACCTATCCAACCTAACCCAACCAACCTACACACCTATTCCACCACCAACAACAGCAACAACCTTACCAAACCAACCTAGTCCAACCTAACATAGCCTACCACCACCGCCACCACCACCAGGCTCACCTATCACCACAGCAGTCGATCACGCGGTGTTTGGTAGCCTTGAGAGCCCCGCCGCTGGTGTAGGAGAGCAGCTGGCCGATGTTCATGACGAGGTGGCCGGGTTTGTGCGTCACGTCGATGATGGAGTCGTCCTTCCACCAGCGAACCTGCAGCCCCGGGTACTCGGCAAAGGTGGCCGGCAGGGTGACCATCGTGGTGTCCTGGTGTTCGGCCGTCTGGATCACTGTAGGTGAGGAGGGAAAGTATGTGAAAAGGAGATGTGGTTCGAGTGCGTGTTTCTTTTGGTTTTAGAGATAGAATAGGTGACGAAAACTTACTGCATGACGGAAATTTTGGTGCCTCGCTGACTGTATCACTATAACGATGGAGGAAGAAAGATGGCAGAAGGTGTGTCTAAGGTTTTGATGGTCTTTTGTTTTAAGGCTCAGAAAAAGTGATAAAATATCTTTGCTCATGGCTTAATATGTCTGTTTGGCTGCTTGGATTACTGTGAGAGGGAGGAAGAAAGAGAAAAGGTGTCTCAAGCAGGTATTTTTGCGATCTCTCAGTTCCTTGTTTTTAGACTAAGAAGAGATGAGGAAGGAGATGATAACGTGGCAAGACCTTCAATTTACCCGGAAGAAAGGAGTTTGAAGAAGACGTGAAAAGAATATGTCAGCTAGTTTTGCTTGAGGACATAGAGAATGCAATGTAAGATGACGATAATTGAAAGGTGATGAAGATGATAACGTATTGCAAGACCATCAATTTACCCGGAAGAAAGGCGTTTGAAGAGGCCGTGAATAGAACATATCAGTTACTATTGCTTGAAAACCCAGAGAATGCAATATAAGCTGACGATAACGTGAAAGGTGATAAAGAATATGATAACGTACTACAAGACCGTCACTTTACCCGGAAGAAAGGCGTTTGAAGAGGCTGTGAATAGAACATTATCAATTTGCTTTTAGACCCAGAGAATGCAATGTAAGATGGCGATAACGTGAAAGGTGATAAAGATGATAACGTATTGCAAGACCATCAATTTACCCGGAAGAAAGGCGTTTAAAGAGGCCGTGAATAGAACATATCAGTTACTTCTCCTTTTAGACTCAGAGAAGGCAATGTAAAATGACGATAACGTGGAAGGTGATAAAGATGATAACGCATAGCAAGACCATCAATTTACCTGGAAGAAAAGAGTCTTAAGAGGCCGGGAATAGACCATATCAGTTACTTGTGCTTTTAGACTCAGAGAAGGCAATGAAAGATGGCGATAACTTAAAAAGGTGATACAGATGATGACCTTACAAGACACACCATCACTTACCCGCGTCACCGTCACGGGCTTCATATGTCGTGTTGGGTCTGGCCGGGTAGCGGATGAGCCGGAGCGTGGAGAGATGCGGATCCCTGAAGATGTCGGCGAAGAAGTCGCTGGGTGCTCCGTAACCTTCCGCGATCAGGCTCAGCAGCTCCCGCGAAGCCTCGGTCATCTTCTCGTGGTAGACCTCCATCCATGTCTGACAGAAAGAGAGGTGGAGGAGTGGTAAAGATGAGAGGTAGATGTAGATGAATATAGTGTTGATTAGTAGTAGATAAGTAAAGAAAGGCAAGAAGAAGGAAGGAAAGATAGCCAGAACGAAAGAAAAAGAAAAAAAGAGAGGTTGGTAAAAGGATTGAAAGATTGAAAGAAATAAAAAGAAAGACAAAAAGAGAGAAAAACGAAAGAAAAACAAACAAATAAAAAGAAAAAAAAGGAAGAAAAAGAAAAAGAAAAAACACACAAAAAAAACAAAGAAAAATATAAAAAAGATAAACAAAAATATACGAAAGAACGAAAGAAAAACAGAAAGGTTGAAAAAATAATTGAAAGGTTGTAAGAAAGGAAAAGAAAGACAGAAAGAGAGAAAAAACGAAAGAAAAACAAACAATTAAAAATAAAGTAAATAAAAAATAAAAAACAGAAAAATATAAAAAGATAGAAAAAAAAAGAAAAAGAGAATCTAACATCCTATCCCTTTACCCTGAATTTCCTGCCCTCCTCGGATTCCTCTAGACTCTAGAGGCCATTGGTTGTCCTCGATGATGAACTTCTCCTCCAGCGATATGAGTCCCTCCTTCGGCTTCCCCTGCTTCGGCCCGATCTCGAAGGCTAGGAAGGAGAGGACGCGGTGGTTGTGGTGGTGGTAGGGGTGGTGTGTGTGATGGTGGTGGTGGGGGTGGTGCTGGGTAGTGGTGGTGGTGATGATGGTGGTGGTGCTGGCGAATTTAAGCTCCTCATCACCATTCTTACATTCGTTTCACCTTCAATTCACTATTTTCATAACCACCACTATCACCACCACCACCACCACCATCATCTGGGTAAATAGCTCACTGATCAATCGACTGATTACAGACAGACAGACAGAGAGATGAATATTCTCGTTCGTGTCGTATTTCGTCAATATTATTCAAATTTATCAACGTGCATAATTTGTTTCTGTATAAAGAGAGTATAACCCTCTTGATAACGTACTTACTGCATGTCGTGTCATTGTACCTCATTACAGCTTCGAGTCATTTGCGTCACTTATCATTCAGAATCGTTTTTATTTTGTCACGCACCTGGAACTAGAAACAGAGACCGAATCCAGAGAAGGGAACTCGTAACCGTGTATCATAACAGCCATCGAAACAAACAGATGATCTCACTGATCGGTTCGGTCGACACGCAATGCAACAACGAGACCGACAAACCACAAAGAAGAAGTAACAGATGAAATTACTCCGAAAGTTACTCCAGACCCACACTTGATCTCCCTTCTTTCTCTATAAGACATCAAGTTCTTATATATCCTCAAGGTCTATGCCAAGTTTCGAAGTCATCCCTCACGTTCTATCGTTCTCAAGTTTTATGCCAAGTTCAGAAGTAATCCCTCAAGTTTTAGTGAGTTTTCAAGTTCTTAAAGCCCTCAAGTTCTTATAACTCCTCAAATTCTATCAGTCATCAAGTTCAAAAAATTTATCGAGTCATTCCTCTCATTCTAGCAGGTCTTCAAGTTCTGTGCCAAATTCCCAAAGTCATCCTTCATGTTCTAGTAAGTTCTCAAGTTTTCATAAATCCTCAAATTCTGTCAGTCATCAAGTTTTAATAATTTCTCAAGTCATTCACCACGCTCTAGCAGGTCTTCAAGTTATGTGCCAAACTCCCAAGTCATCCCTCATTCTGCCAAGTCCTCTAAGTCCCCCAGTCATCCCTCAGTCCTCACCTTCCTTGTGGGACACGGCGCCGGGGATGACAGGAAAGTATCCGCGGTACTCGTTGCTGCACTTAGGGTTGAAAGACTTCTTGGAGATGGCCATCCTCTGCTCCATCGGCAGGCTGGCGGAGGGAGGAGTGGTGAAGAGATGGTTATAAAAGAGACAGGGGAAAAGAGAGGAAGAGAAGAGGCAGTGGGTGGATAGGTAAGGGACATAGTGCAGCTAGATGAGAGACGGAGCAAGTAGATATTAACTTGAGAGGAAGAGACGGACAGAAACCGAGACCACCGTTGCCAGATTATCGTACTCGGAGCATCACGTATCCCGGCTTCTCACCCTTTAAATATCACCAGGAAACAAGAATAATTAACCTTTTCAACGATAACAACACAAAAAGCCAGTTATTGGGGCACATGAGGCAGCTTTTGTGGTTGAAATCGGGGAATATGAGAGACTGAGTACGACAATCGGGTAACGTTGATTCCGAGACGCGTGAACAGACCCACCGATCTCAAACACTTCGATGTCCAAGACCACACACACATTTGACAAAGCTTTCGTAGGAGTTGCGGGCATTTCAACGGGTAGTCTCAAATAAAGATCCACAGAGTCAAGTGGAGAAGCAGGGACAACGATAAAGACACGGAATAGCGACGAATACAAAGGAACGGAGACCAAGAACGATAAATATGGATTAGGGACAAAGAAATACAAATACGAAGAGACGCGGAGACCCACACGAAGGAGGACAAAGAAGACGAAAACAAAAATAGACCCACGCATGAAAAACGACAAAAAAGAAGACGAAGACAGATAGGGAACCACGAAGAAGAAGAAGAGGAAGAAGAAGAAGAAGGAGAAGAAGAAGAAGAAGAAGAAAGAGAAAAAGAAAAAGAAGAAGAAGAAAAAGAAGAAGAAGAAGAAGAGGAAGAAGAAGATGATGATGCTGGGATGAAAGGAACGGGAAAGAAAAGAAAGGATGAAGGGCGAGGGAAGGAAAGGAAAGGACAAACGAAAGGAGAAAAAGTGGAAAGGAGGAAGATAAAAAAAAACAGAATTAAGGTACAGGAGAGAAAATAGGATAAATAATATGCTCGTAAGGAAGATAAAGAAGAAGAAGAAGAAAAAGAAGGAGACCCACACAGACACAACCCCCCGCCTCGACACCTGAAGAACCACTTGGAGTGTCGCAGCAGCGCCTCCTCGTCGTAGCCGTCCACGTTCTTGAGGTAGATGAAGCCCACGGTGGTGAGCGCCTCGTGCAGCTCCTTCACCAGGCCGGCCCGCGTGTGACCCTTGGCCAGGCTCAGGTCGATGACGGGCAGGACCTTCTCTTCCTCCTGTATGAGCGAGAGAGAGATGGATAGATAGATCGATAAAGAGTTAGATAGATATAGATAGGGATAGATAGAGAGAGCTTGAGAGAGAGAGGTAGAGAGAGCAGGATCTGCTCTTCCTCCTGCCGGGGCGAGAGAGAAAGTTAGACTGATAGAGAAATCGATAAAAAAAGTAGATAGAGAGTTATATATAAATAGATTGATAGAGAGCTTGATAAATATAGACAGAGAGGTAGAGAGGGCAGGATCTTCTTACCCACCAGTCGTGGTGAGCGAAAGATAGATAGATAGATAGAGGTAATAGAGATAAGAGATAGGTTGAGGTTGGTAAAAAAATATATATATATATATATATATATATATATATATATATATATATATATATATATATATATATATATATATATATATATATATATATATATATATATATATATATATATATATATATATATATATATATATATATATATATATATATATATATATATATATATATATATATATATATAGAGAGAGAGAGAGAGAGAGAGAGAGAGAGAGAGAGAGAGAGAGAGAGAGAGTACATGTGCATTTATCATATCCTCCATCAGTTTTTCGCTTCACTCAGAAAAAAAAACGACAACACCAGAAGGTCAAAGTATAGATCAATGTTGCAAGAGCGGAAAAAATTATTTGATAAGAAGATAAGATATGCGAAACTTCAAAAATAAAAAGAAAGATCGTAAAATATAAAAAAAAAGAAAGAAAAAAAACAATGTGTGTGTGTGTGTGTGTGTGTGTGTGTGTGTGTGTGTGTGTGTGTGTGTGTGTGTGTGTGTTTACCTATTTGTAGTATACAGGACCTGAACTCAAGCTCGGTCAGTCCTGTCTCCCACTATATTTGTCCAGCTTTTCCTTCAATTTTATTTTATGTGTGTGTGTGTGTGTGTGTGTGTGTGTGTGTGTGTGTGTGTGTGTGTGTGTGTGTGTGTGTGTGTGTGTGTGTGTGTGTGTGTGTGTGTGTGTGTGTGTGTGTGTGTACAAGTTCCTCTTACCATGTTCGGCGTAAACACCTGACACACAAACACACACACACACACACACACACACTAACACAAACACACTGTCTTCTCGGCACCACTTATGAGACGCAGCAGCTATCCGCTTCCTCCTCACGCCACGGCTTCGGGTGCTGCACTGCCACACGTCCAATCTCGCCCTCCCTTAAAAAGCTAAACTGTCAGAACTAATCAGTAATCACATCTAGTATGCCCCGTATTCTGAGACGCATTCGGGTCTCACAACAATATATTCCCTTTTTATTTTATTTTTTTTACAGCAGAGGAGGCAATTCAAGGGCAAAAACACGAACAGCAGCAACAAAATAAAAAAGCCCTCTATATTTTGCTTCGTACAAAAAATAAAGAAGAGCGAATAAAAGGTAAAAAACAAGATCAATTTCAGGTGCAGAGGTGTCTCGGTACTCTCCTTTTGAATGAATGTGTAGCGGCAGCTTAGGCCGCTACTGAGAAAGCCAAACATTTATGTTTGTGTGTTTTCTAGACAGCTACGTTATAGCTGGTATAGCGCCGTGTGATTCGTTACGGCCGTCTGTGTAGGTTCAGAGATACGACTGATAACCCGGTGGTGACTCCAGTAATAAGCAAATTTATTCTCGAGAATATACACGTTTTTACATACGGTGATTGATTATTTACAGAAGTTCATATGCGCTAATATTTACAATAATGGCTCTATGGTGATGCAGTTTTAATATGTTAATGTTTATAATAATAGGATATATATATATATATATATATATATATATATATATATATATATGTATATATATATTTATATATATATTTATATATATATATATATATATATATATATATATATATAGTGACTCGCAGTCTGATGAATAGGAAGACAAGATATTAGTGTGTTATGAGAGTGGAAGAGGAGAAAGAGGACAAGGTGAGTTACAGGGCAGAATGAAGAAATTAGAGCGAAGGAAACGAGAAAGAAAATGGTGTGTTTAATTGGTCACAACAAGTGTTTCCTCTTTCCAAAGTTCACAAAGGGAGGTTAGTCGGGCTGTGGTGAGTGCTCTTTCACGATCACGATGCATAAGGGTGGTCAGACTATCACTATGCTCATATCACTACCCATGGAATTGCTTATACAACCTCTACGAAAGTCTTATCTTATGTGTGGTGGTAAGGTTTGGTTCTCAGACACTTTCGGCTCCAAAAACAACAATTTTCAAAGGCCACAAATTAAGTTAGTCGGGTTCTCATTGGTGTTTTTTTCATGTCCACGGTGCAGATGTCAAACTACTATTAAGCTCGTAAAACTACCCATGGAAATGCCTCAACAACATCTACGATAGCCTTGTCTAATGTGGGTATGTTCTTAACAAACAGTACTATTTCCTAAGGCTTCAAAGGAGATTAATCGGGTTCTCATTAGTGGTTTTTCATGTTCATGGTGCAGTGGCCTTGCCAAACTACTACTAGGCTCGTAAAACTACCCATGGAAATGTCTATACAACCTCTATGAAAGCCTTGTCTAATGTGGGTATGTTCTTAACTAACTACTATTTCCTAAGGCTTCAAAGGAGATAAATCGGGTTCTCATCAGTTGTGCAGAAGCCTTGAACATAAGAACATAAGTACGTAGGGGTCTGCAAGAGGCCGCTAGGCCTATACGAGGCAGCTCCTTTGAACCTAAGCTCCGGTGTATCTAACCCCACCTAATATCGCTGTCCATTAATTTATCTAATCTATTTTTGAATGTGACAATTGTATTGGCACTCACCACGTGACTGCTAAGCCTATTCCACTCATCCACCACTCTGTTAGTAAACCAATTTTTGCCTATGTCCCTGTTGAATCTGAATCTATCCGGTTTAAACCCATTACTTCGTGTCCTACTCGGCTCTCTTACAAACAAAACCTTATGAAGATCCCCCTTATTAAAGCCCTTCATCTATTTATAAACCTCGTTCATGTCTCCACGCACCTTTCGTGTTTCCAGAGAATTCAAGTTTAACTGTTTCAGTCTTTCCTCGTATGGCAAGTTTCTCAACCCCTGAATCATCTTAGTCATCCTCCTCAACACCGATTCTAACATTTTGATATCCATTCTAGTATAGTAAGGTGACCAGAGCTGAGCCGCATAGTCAAGATGAGGTCTAACTAATGCTAAATTGCCTAAATTGCCTTGCCAAACTATCACAAGCTAGGTTGAAAAAAAACTACCCTTGAAAGTACCTGCAACCCCATAACGAGAGAGAGAGAGAGAGAGAGAGAGAGAGAGAGAGAGAGAGAGAGAGAGAGAGAGAGAGAGAGAGAGAGAGAGAGAGAATTTTTTTTTACATAGATTTACATAGAAAATCAGACCACACAGACCCCATGGTCCAGACCAGGTGGTCTGTCCTTAGACCTAAGTGAATCTACACTAATCAGATGGCTCCAAAATGTTGCTTTTCTACTTTAGTTAATATTAAGTTCAAGGAAGTGACGGTCGAGCTTGTTTTCAAAGGAGTCAATCGTGTTACACTGGACCACTGACGGTGGGAGCTTATTCCATTTTCGCACTACAACGTTGGTGAAGAAAAATTTGGTGCAGTCTGAATTTACTTGTCTACATTTGAGTTTTATGCCATTGTTCCTCGTTCGCAAAGTGTCATCGATCATAAACAATTCTGTTCTGGCTACATTAGTGAAACCATTAAGTATTTTAAAACATTCGATCAATTTTCCTCGGAGGCGACGTTTCTCAAGTAAGAACATGTTAAGGGTGGAAAGCCTTTCTTCGTAGGATTTGTTGCGCAAGGAAGAGATCATTTTTGTTGTCCGACGCTGAACACCTTCTAATTTAGCAATGTCCTTTGCATGGTGAGGCGACCAAAACTGTACCGCATATTCCAAGTGGAGTCTGACTAAACTATTATTATTGAATCAGCGGTCGATGCAGTTTCAATAAATGCGAAGGAAGACACAGTGTATCTGATCCATGCGGGAACCAACGACCTTCAGTCAACCCAATCTCAGGATCTGTTAGCAAAATACCGTCAAGTCATTCGGAAATACAAGACCAAGTCCCCTCACATCATCGTCTCTGGGATTCTACCGAGAGTCAATACGTTCACCGGATTTAACAGTAAAGCGTACGGCGTCAACACTAGTCTAAAGCAGTTATGTAACGATGAAGGCGTAGCGTTCACGAATGCGTGGCATCACTTCAATCAGCGCCCAGATTTGTTTTCGGAGGACGGACTCCACCTGAACGAGGTTTGTTCGGCCCGGCTTGGAAGGCTCCTGAACGAGACAGTTGAAAGCTTCTCGAAAAGCTATTAAAAAAACTGCAGGTGAGGGCAAGGCCAAGGCAACCCTTGATCAGCCGAACCTTAGCGTCGATGCGGCTTGCAAAAAACTGTGCAACCAACGACGCCCCTGACAAGCGAACTCATTCAACACGACGCGGCAAAACCAGGAGCCACATTTCCATTTTGTACACAAATGCACGCAGTAGTAGGAGTAGGTAGGAAGACACCTACGGAACGGGCGTGAGCTACTCCCGGTGAAGATATATGGGAAGCGAGGAGGGTGCTGAAGCCCTTCAAAGACCCTTCCCATGTCCTCACTAACCGTTTCCCTTTTGTCTCATCAACACCAGAGAGCAGTTCAGTATGCTCTTTAAGGACAGTTCCTCTCTCTTTCTACACCACACTACATTCACAAAACACACACACCTTTTCCCAAAATTCAAAATTCAACATGGCGAAAAAAATAACTGCCTCGGAGTCCCCGCCTGGGGGGGACCATAAACTCCCCCAGGGAGGACTCCCCTTCTGGCTGTCCTTCTGGTGTCCTGATAACTCCTCGAACCTCCTCCTTATCAATTTCTGCAATATTCGCGGTCTCCGTTCTAATTTTCATTCTGTGGAACACCATCTCTCCTCCTCTAAATCTCACCTTCTCTTCCTCACCGAAACACAGGTTCTGAGGCTACTGACAGCAACCTATACTCTGTTCCCTCCTACTATCTCTATCCTAAATTTCAATCCAAAGCTGGATGTTGCGCCTACGTGCGCAACGACATCACTTGCTCTCGTGCCCACGACCTTGACTCTTCTGAATTTTCCACCATCTGGCTAAGACTTCACTGTCATTCTATTACTAAATACATCTGTGCTGTTTATCTCTCACCCAACTCTACTAACTATGTAAAACTCTTTGACTATTTGAACTCTAAAGTGGAGCGCATCTTGACCCACTCTCCCTTCGCTGAAATCTCCATCTTGGGAGATTTCAATGTTCACCACCAGCTTTGGCTTCCATCCTTTTTCACTGACCAGCCTGGTGAACAAGCCTACAACTTTACTCTCCTCCACGACCTAGAGCAGTTGGTTCAGCACCCTACTCGTATTCCCGACCGTCTTGGAGACAGGCCCAACATTCTAGACCTCTTCCTTACCTCTATCCTTCTGCTTACTCTGTCAAACTGTTATCTCCGTTGGGCTCCTCCGATCATAACCTTATTTCTGTATCCTGTCCTATCGCTCCTGTACATCCTCTGGACCCGCCGAGGAGGCGATGCTTCTGGCATTTTGCTTCAGCTCGGTGGGACGACCTGAGGATGTACTTTTCCGATTTCCCGTGGAATGATTACTGCTTCCAGGAGAGAGACCCCTCTGTGTGTGCTCTGCGCATCACAAAGGTGATTGTCTCTGGAATGGAGGCATACATTCCACGTACTTTCTCTACTCCTCATGCTAAAAAGCCTTAGTTTAATCATACATATTCTCGTGCTATTAAAGATAGAGAGGCAGCTCACAAAAGGTTCCAGAGCCTTCGAACTCCCATTAACTTTGATCTATACATTTCAGCCCGGAATCGTGCCAAATCTATTCTCCGACCTACCAAAACTTCTTTTATAAATAAAAAATGTCAACACTTTGCTTCTTCTAATTCTTCCCGTGACTTCTGGCATCTAGCCAAAAATATCTCCTCCAATTTCACTTCTTCCTCTTTTCCTCCTCTCCTGAGACGGCAGCACTGCCGTCTCATCTGTCTCTAAAGCTGAACTCTTCGCTCAAACTTTCTGTATGAACTCCACCTTGGACGATTCTGGGCATATTCCTCCTACTCATCCCCCCTCTGACTCCTTTTTGCCTGTTATTAAGATGCTTCATAATGATGTTTTCTATGCCCTCTCTGGCCTCAACTCTGAGAAGGCTTATGGACCTGATGGAGTGCCTCCTATTGTCCTTAAAAACTGTGCTTCTGTGCTGACACCCTGCCTGGTCAAACTCTTTCGTCTCTCACTATCAACATATATCTTTCCTTCCTGCTGGAAGTATGCCTTTGTACAGCCTGTGCCTAAGAAGGGTGACCGCTCCAATCCCTCAAACTACCGCCCAATACCTTTACTTTCATGTCTATCTAAAGCTTTTGAATCAATCCTTAACCAGAAGATTCATAAGCACCTTTATACTTCTAATCTTCTATCTGATCGCCAGTATGGGTTCCGCAATGGGCGTTCTACTGACGATCTTCTTGCTCTCTTAACTGACTCCTGGTCATCCTCTCTTAGCCATTTCGTTGAAACTTTCTCTGTTGCGCTAGACATATCGAAAGCCTTCGATAGAGTCTGGCACAAATCTTTGCATTCTAAACTGCCCTCTTTCGGATTCTATCCCTCTCTCTGTTCCTTTATCTCCAGTTTCCTTTCCGGCCGTTCTATCTCTGCGGTGGTAGACGGTCACTGCTCTTCCCCTAAACCTATCAACAGTGGCGTTCCACATGGGCTCTGTCCTATCACCCACTCTCTTCCTGTTATTCATCAATGATCTTCTTTCCATAACAAACTGTCCTGTCCACTCATACGCCGACGACTCCACTCTGCATTATTCAGCTTCTTTCAATAGAAGACCCTCTCAACAAGAATTACACCACTCCAGGCTGGAGGCTGCAGAACGCTTAACCTCAGACCTTGCTATCATTTCCGATTGGGGCAGAAGGAACCTTGTGTCCTTCAATGCCTCAAAAACTCAATTTCTCCACCTATCAACTCGACACAATCTTCCAAACACCTATCCCCTATTCTTCAACAACACTCAACTGTCTCCTTCTTCAACACTAAACATCCTCGGTCTATCCTTAACTCAAAATCTCAACTGGAAACTTCATATATCCTCCCTCGCTAAATCAGCTTCTTCGAGGTTGGGCTTTCTGTATCGTCTCCGCCAGTTCTTCTCCCCCGCGCAGTTGCTATCCATATAAAGGGGCCTTGTCCGCCCTCGTATGGAGTATGCACGTGTGGGGGGGCTCCACCCACACAGCTCTTCTGGACAGAGTGGAGGCTAAGGCTCTCCGTCTCATCAGCTCTCCTCCTCTTACTGATAGTCTTCTACCTCTTAAATTCCGCCGCGATGTTGCCTCTCTTTCTGTCTTCTATCGATATTTCCACGCTGACTGCTCTTCTGAACTTGCTAACTGCATGCCTCCCCCCCTCCCGCGGCCCCGCTGCACACGACTTTCTACTCATGCTCATCCCTATACTGTCTAAACCCCTTATGCAAGAGTTAACCAGCATCTTCACTCTTTCATCCCTCACGCTGGTAAACTCTGGAACAATCTTCCTTCATCTGTATTTCCTCCTGCCTACGACTTGAACTCTTTCAAGAGGAGGGTATCAGGACACCTCTCCTCTCGAGTTTAACCTTGCTTTTGGCCGCCTCTTCTGATTCTTTTATGGGAGCAGCGATTAACGGGCTTTTTTTTATTGTTTTTTTTGTGCCCTTGAGCGGCCTCCTTTGTTGTAAAAAAAAAAAAGAAAAAAAAAGTCTATTACCCAAAAAGGACGAAGTTAGGGCGTATATTGCAACAGAGAAACCAGATGTGGTAGCCATCACAGAGACTTGGGCCAATTCTGCACATCTAGTATCTGAACTGTCATTTCCCGGGTACGAAAGCTTCCAAAACAATCGAATGCAAAAGAAAGGAGGAGGAGTAATTTGCTACGTAAAAAGTACGCTCCCTGCCATAAAAATAGACAAACAGGACGCAGAGAGTTACGACTCCGTCTATGTGGGAATAACCGCGAATAATAAGAAACTAACACTTGCGACCGTATACAGGCCTTCAAAACAACAGGCAGCCGACGACACTGCCCTGTAAAAAGAGCTTCACTCCTTAACACAAAGCAAAGAAGCAATAATAATTAGGGACTTTAATTGCCCTAACATTGACTGGGGACTGATGACTGGAGATCAAGAGGGTAACAGGCTTATTGAAATGGTGGAGGATTCGTTCCTCACTCAAGTTGTAACTCAACCGACAAGAGAAAACAATCTGCTGGATCTGGTATTAGTAAGCGACCCCGACCTCATTCGCGACTGTGAAGTTGGTAAAAAAATAATGGTTGCGATTACCACTTAATCCGTTTCAATGTCAACATAAGTCACAAACTCGTAGACAATCCGTCAGTGATACCAGACTACAAAAAAGCAAATTTCAACCTAGCCCGTGAGCTGCTTCCCCCTGCGACCTGGGACGAACTTCACCTAACCGACAATACAATCGACAACGTGTGGAACAACTTCATGGATAAGCTTTTGCAGGTAGAGAAGGCTACAGTGCCTACGAAACCCAGGCGAGCAAATGGTACCGTGGATCCACCGTGGATGAACAGAGAAAAAAAAAGGGCGGCAAAATTTAAAAAAAAGGAATTATAACCTAATGAAATAAAATGACACAGCCGAAGCCCGTGCATAGTACCAAAACAGCCTCAGAGCTTGTCGCACCCTTATTCGGAGTAGTAAACGCAACTACGAAAAACAAATATCGCGTGACATCAAGACAAACTCAATAAAAATCTTCACATACATCAAATCGAAAAAAAAAGTAAGATCCAATATTGGTCCCCTGACAGACGAGACTGGATCTGTAACTCAGGACAGTAAACAGATGGCCAGAATCCTCAACAGTAGCTTCGCATTCGTATTCATAGTCGAGGACATCGAAACCATTCCCGAGAGCCCTGACCCGCCGAGTGAGATCACGACCCTGGAAATTGACACAATATGCGACCAAGAAGTGAAAAAGTATTTGGACAAACTCGACACGAACAAGTCAACAGTACCTGACGGTTTGTCACCACGGTTATTAAAAGAGCTTAAACAACAAATACTTCAGCCACTCACTAACATATTCAACCAGTCTGTTCAATTGAACAAGGTTCCGGTAGACTGGAAGATGGAGAACGTGACACCGATTTTCAAAAAATGAGACAAAAGCGTTGCATTAAACTACAGGCCCATAAGGTTGACATCAGTGGCAGGAAAAATACTCGAAAAGATTATTAGAGACAAACTTGTCAAGTTTTTAGAACACAATAATGTAATCTCCGACACCCAGCATGGCTTCAGAAACAAGCGCTCCTGCCTAACAAATTTATTAGACTTCTTCCAAGGTATATATAAGAACTGGGATGCCCACATCCCCAGTGATGTTATATACCTGGACTTTCAAGCCCTTCGACAAGGTACCGCACGAGCGACTCCTTAAAAAACTGCACTCGGCGGACATTGGAGCCAATCTGATCGCGTGGATAAGAGATTGGCTCACCGGCAGAAAACAATGAGTACTACTAAACGGACAGCCTTCCGATTGGCTTCCAGTCACTAGTGGAGTGCCTCAAGGGTCAGTGCTGGGACCCATTATCTTCAGCATATATATTAACGACCTCGAATCAGGACTGAACTCAACAATATCGAAATTTGTTGATGACACCAAGGTGGGTGGAAAGGCCCTCACAAAGACCGACTGCGAAATCATTCAGAAATACCTCAATCACATTATCGAATGGTCAGAAAAATGGCATATGTCCTTTATGTTGACAAATGCAAAGTCATGCACATTGGGTCCAGAAATAGTATCCACACATACATTATGAATGGGAAACCTCTTCAAGCGATGCAGGAGGAAAAGGATCTTGGAGTCACTATCAGCAGTGACCTGAAACACGATAATCACTGTAAAAAAGCCTACAACAAAGCCAACACTATGCTCGGGTTCATAGCGAGGAACTTCGAGTGTAAAAAGCCAGACGTGATGCTAGCCTTGTATAATTCCATGGTAAGACCGCACCTCGAGTATGCAGTACAGTTTTGGTCTCCTAATTACAGAAAGGACATTGATTTATTATAAAAGACTCAACGACGCGCCACGAAGATGATACCAACCTTAAGGGCTCAACCGTGCGAGGAACGACTCAAGCGACTCAATCTCTTTACATTGGAGAAAAGACGCCTGCGAGGAGATATGATTCAAGTCTTCAAGTATCTGAAAAAAATCAATAACGTCGATTACTCCAAATTCTTTGAACTGCAAACCAACCTAAGAACTACAAATAACGGTTTACCTATTCAGTCTAGTCGATGTAACACAGACATCGGAAGGAGTTTCTTTTCAAACCGAGTCATCCGTCACTGGAACAATCTTCCTTCAGAAGTAGTTAATGCAAATACCATCAACTCCTTCATATATAGAATCGACCGTCACTTCGCTGCGTCAGGAGTGAGCTGAATATTAAGGTGCTTTCATCTGCTCCTCAATATCGAGGTGCTTTTCATCTGCTTCTCAATGTCGAGTTGCTTTTCATCTGCTCCTCAATGTCGAGGTGTTTTTCATCTGCTCCTCAATGTCGAGGTGCTTTCATCTGCTCCCCAGGCCCCAAGTGGCTGTCGAGCAGATTAAATCACCAAAGCGGGCAACCTCGTAATAAGCCAATAGGCTTTCTGTTCCCTGCATTTCCATGTTTCCATGTTTCCTCCTCCTCCTCCTCGTCCTCATACTGAACAACAACAGCAGCAGCAATAACAACAAACTAATTCTTTACTAACGCACAATTTCACTCTCGGTTCAAAAGAACTATTCAAACTCACTTTCATTCTTCTCTTCTGTTTTCGAACACAATTAAAGCGATGCGATTCTAGGACACGAGCCACTGAATCCCTCCTTTCCTTGAGTCTTTCAGCCAACGTGGTGGTGGCGACACGTGACCTGCCTGTGACCTAGACCTGCCTGTGACCGTGACCTGCCTGAGCTGACCAGTTGTGGTGTGTTACTGAGGATGAGCTGAAGTGTCGTGCTGTGTTGCCGCCGTATTTTTAAACATTTCGTCTCCAAAAAACACATGTATTATAATGCCAGAAGGCTAAGTATGGAATGTACACAGGATCTCAAAAGTAGGTATAAGTATTTAAGTATGGAATGTACATTATGACCCTGGTGGCAGATTGACCTTTCCTCTGTACCATGAACCTAAAATACCACTTTTGAGAACCTGACTGATCTACTTTTGGCCTTTGGAGATATATATGTGAGGCGGAAGCGTCTGAGAAAAACAGATAGTGTTGTGTTGTATTGCCTGGCGTTTGTGTCTCAGGGAAAGGAGTATTTGTCAACGTGATATATGGTATGTGACGAAGATGAGCACCGAGGGCACGCGTAGCTATAACCGGTATGCCCTCAACTTTACCTTTCATTAATGTGTGTTCGTCAATTTGTTCAGTTCAGTTAGTAATAAATTATATAACGGCAAAATATATAGCTACTACACGTCACCTGAGTTGTTTGTTTTGTTATCAGCGGTTTGTTCCATTTCCCACGTGCGCACTGAATGGGACGGTGTGTGCAAACTGGCGAACATAATTATACTCCCTAGGAACATATGGCACGCTTTGACGGATGTTTAGAAAATTGACACTTTGCTTTCATCCCCTTTCGGCGCCCCGTTGCATAATTTATTGCCCTTCACTCTCGTCCCAAGCTGGTGTAATTTTTAAACCTTTCGGGGTGCAGGCACATACATTTAACAATTCTTTCGTAGAATCGGATTGCTTTTCCATGGGTACCTTTGTGACCCCGGTAGTAGTTTAGCTGTTCTTCTGTACCGTGAATCTAAATAAACACTCATTAGAATCTGACTGATCTACTAGTTAATGTGAGGCTGAAGCGCCCCAATCACATACATTTGACAAGGTTTTCGTAGGACTGGAGGTCATTTCCATGGGTACTTTTATGACCCTGGTGGTAGTTTGATTATTTTTCTGTACTATGAACCTAAAGAAACACTCATTAGAACCGGACTGATAAACTTTTTGACCTTTGTAAATAGTTGACGTGAGGCTGAAGCATCTGCGAGAGCCTTCCGAAACAGATTTACCGAGGCTTCGAGGAGTTTCATAATGGATGTTACCGCCATCAGCCCCGCGAGGAATACGAGAGTCACTACGTTTATCAAAGAATCAAGGATACGTAAGTCACTACAATTTACATCAAAGAGCAATAAATCATTAAGTCACTACCGTACATCAAAGAGCAATTTAACCCGCACATCAGAATATGGCAATGGCAAGATATATCATTCAGATCATTCAGAAATATACAGCTATAACTCACGTGTCGGGGTCAATTAATCACTTGTGGGTTCTTTGTTGTGTGACCCTTAACCAAACTCTCCCTACGAGGAGCTCTTCACCTCTCTGCTGCGCCCTCCTCTCTGCCCTCAAATCAACCAACCACCAGACAGAGGGAGGAATTCGGCTGACGCGGAAACCCTGCGTCAGCAGTCTGTATCTACCCCTTCCGAGTGTTGACATCGTGGTGCGGCCATCTGGTCTCACTTATACCCATTGATGGGATTCAGCCGGCTCGCACCGGCTCGCAAGAACCTGTTCTTGGAATTTATTTAATCCCGAGAACCGGTTGTTACTGTTAGTTTAAATCAGGGGTTCTTAATATTTTTCCCCCATGAACACATACTTATAACTTATTTTGGTAAACCCCTCATATATTTGTTACTGGCTTTTGATAGTCAAAAACACGACTAAAACCAGATTTGATGTCGGGTAGAGCCGAAAACGGGTTCAAGACTAATGTGGCATCACCGATTCGAACGAGAGCGCCGTTACAAAGGCTACACCGACAGCAACCGCTGCCAGCTCAATTTGTTTACTTGAATTACTTCTCCCTCACGGCAACCAGCTGTCATCCGCCTCACCTGTGCCTTCCTGAAGAAGACAGGCCAGCTGTCACGCCTGTGATAACTTCATAGGACCTCCCCAGGACTCATAATGATCTTCAGATCTTCGCGTCCCTGACAACAACAACAACAACAGCAACAACAACATATCTGCAGACACCACTGTAGCTGGTAAGATTTTGTATTCTATTTTTGAGAGGCTGTAGCTATTATTTTATGTAGTCACGCATCACGACATCAGGAATTGTGATCTTAAATATATCAAAATCACTTTGATAACAGTTTGAATATATAAATATGCCATATAGACACAAAATATTTATTGAAAGTAGGATTTCTCAAGTCTGAAGTGAGGGAAAGAACCATCTCAGAATTTGTAGGTGTAAGACCAAAGTGCTACTCCATCCTCTTGGCAGACGGTGGCCGGTTGAGTTCAGCTAAGGGCGTTCCAAAGTTCATAAAGAAAAAAAATGCTCATCAGCGATACAAAGACGTCCTATTCCAGAAGCAAACATTTACCTTTGGCTATCAGGGATTCACAGTGCGCAATGGACGAATGAGTACAGTAAAATATCCCAAGAGAGGGATATCTGTAGTTGAGGACAAAAGATATTACTTTAGCACCTTGGAGTCACGGTCTTACGGTCATCCCGATAATTCTACAGGGTAGAGGAGGAGGAGGAAGAGAAGGAGGAGGAGGAGGAAGCCCAGATCATGACTCTGTCAAACGAAGAAATTTGGAGGAAGGTGATGAAAGAGGCATAACAGAAGCGAGGCTAGCCGGGTAATGGGTGGGCAAGAGATCGGTGAAATGGGAGAACAAGAAGAAGAAACCTATGAGTTGTGGGGAGAACGGTATGTGCTGGCCGAGCGATATTTTCCCCTCGAAAATACAGCTAGCGATGGAAGATGACATGCTAATGCTAGCCGCGGAACAGGAAGAAATAAATCAAATGCTCTCATAATGCTCTGTATATTGAACTAATGTTGGAGTCTATGATATTATAAAATTGCACATGATGAATCTGTAATCATAATTTGACCAAATTTCAATAAACATTGAGTTTGTTTGACTTGTTTATATGTCCTGTATCAAAAAACGGATAAAAAAAACAATAATTGTCTTAAAATTATTCGATTTGTGGAAACGTATAGATAAAACGCTTTTATGTTTCGATCTGGCTCATATATAAAAAAAATGACTAGCGAAATGTGCGCGCCGGCGCCAGCAGCGGGCGCTGCGACGACATCGTTCGACGACAGGATGCGACAGGATTGCGCGCGGGCTCGGGGCGGGCCGGGCGGGGCGGGGCGGAAACACTGGGGTAGTGGTGGTGACGAGTGAGGTCCTGTGTGGAGCCAGACCACTGATTTAAGCGTGTTATACAAACGGCTGCCGCCGCCGCGCACATTTCGCGAGTCATTTTTTTTATATATGAGCCAGATCGAAACATAAAAGCGTTTTATCTATATGTTTCCATACATACAAATAGAAGAAGAAACAAACAATGCCATACCTAGAAATTCATACAACGCAACACAATGTCATAAAAACGGATGACAATGAGTCCATCCTTATTCCGAGTCACCTTTAACTTGCCCTTCGCGTACCCTTTAAATCCTCGAAATAAGATAAAAACAAAATAATGCTATACACAGAAATACATACAACGAAACACAATGTCATAAAAACGGATGACAACGAATCGATCCTTACCACGAGATACCTTTAACTTGCCCTTCGCGTACCCTCTAAATCCTCGAAATATGATAAACAAACAAATAGGGTAAGAAACAAACAGTTCCGTATACAGAAATACATACAACCCAACACAGTGTCACAAAAACGGAAAGTCATGAGTCAATCCTTACCACGAGTCACTAACATGCCCTTCGTGTGCCCTCCAAGCCACCGGATGCATCTTACTATAGGTCGAAGGGACGGATGGCCCAAACACAGACAAAGGAGTGGAGGAAAATTTCAACTTGATTTCCAGACTGTTTATTGTTTTAACTAGTGAGCCTCGGTACACTTCCATCTTGCCTCGCCCTCCGCTGACGTAAGGGACGCACGAACAGACGAAGAAACGGAAAAGAAACGAAAATAACAGAGGCTTTATGTTTCGTGTGTGTGTGTGTGTGTGTGTGTGTGTGTGTGTGTGTGATCAGCCAGTGGTATTTCATTTATCGCAAACACCAGTAGACGGACAGACGGAAAGGAATCAGAAACAGACTTAAAAGGATCAGAAACAAACATAATGGAATCAGAAACAGACGAAAAAGAGTAAAAAATGGACGGAAAAGAATTAGAAACAACAGAAAAGAACTAGAAACAAACATAAAGGAATAAAAAAAAAACAGATGGAAAATGATCAGATACGGACGAAAAAGGATCACAAACAGACATAACAGGATCAGAAACAGACATAAAGGTGTGTGTGTGTGTGTGTGTGTGTGTGTGTGTGTGTGTGTGTGTGTGTGTGTGTGTGTGTGTGTGTGTGTGTGTGTGTGTGTGTGTGTGTGTGTTCGAGTGTGTTCGAGTGTGTGTGTGTGTGTGTGTGTGTGTGTGTGTGTGTGTGTATGGGAGAGAGGGAAAGAAACGAGATTAAGGAAAGATGGAGGCCGGGGAGCAGGTGGGCGGGGCATATTCCATCCAGGTCATTAACCTAATGTCTTTACCCTTTTCCGTGATTATAATCTTGTGGTCATTCGAGCTCTTTTTTACCGCGATATTATCTTAACCCATCAACTAACACCTCTTCCGAGACCCCTCCCCTGCTGGGCACCCCACTCTGTCACCCCCGGTTCCGTACGCTAGCCCGAGAGGGGGTGGATGGGATGGGTGTGAGTGTAGGGGTGGGTGAAAAGGTGAAAGATGTGGGGTGGGGTGTCCAGCTACCCCCTCTTCCGTCATCCCCCCGCTGTCCCCCCCATCCGCCACTTCCGTCTCCCCCCTCTTCCAACTACCCCCACTTCTGTACATTTGTTACTACCTACGTTAGCCATTTTCCAATCACTAGGAACGATACCATGGTGCAAAGACATATTAAACAGCATTGTTAAAGGTCTGAGTATCTCTCTTGATATTCCTTTAAGTACTGTAATTTTGGATATATTTTATCAAGTCCTGGACTTTTGTTAGTTTTAAGTGACTGCAGCGCTTTGAGAACCTCATCTGTACTGATTTCAAAGTCAGGGAGAGTACGACTGGGATTTCCAATAGTGGTAGGAACAGCAGCAGTATCGGTAGAGTTACTATTAAAAACCGAGGCGAAATAAGAATTTAACGTGTTCGCTATGCGTTGGGTGTCTGTCACGATATTGCCCGAATTATCTGTTAATGGGCCAATCCCACTTCGAATCTCTTTTTTTTTGTTTATATACCTACAATTTTTTTTAGGATCTGACTTGCAATTTACTGCAATGTTTACTTCGTACCTCCATTTCGCCTGTTTGATTAAACTTTTGACTTGTCGTCTTGCTTCGTAGTACCGTGTACTATTTTCGGTAGAGTTATCGGTTTTCTTTTGCCTATATAACAAGTTCCTCTTTTGGAGAGCAAGTTTGATTTCATTATTAAACCACGGAGGATTTGTAACTTTTCGACGCTTTTCACAAGATTGCACGGATTTATTTTGTTCAGATAGTAATCGAGCTTTAAAGTCTTGCCAAGATTTTTCGACGTCGATGTTGGATACTAATTGAAAGTTCGTTAATGACTGTCTTATTCTTTCAAAATTCACTCTTTTAAAATTGACATACAAGAATGCAATCCTTGTTTGAGCTCTTACGTCGACACGCACCAGTCTATGATCGCATGATCCGAGGTGTTCGCCAACGCTGACATTGTCAAATAAGTTCTCTTGGGTTACTAATACAAGATCAAGAATATTATTATCGCGCGTTGTTTCACTAACCATTTGGCTAAGGCAGTTATTTTCAACGAAGTCTAACATCCTGTGCGATTCCCCCTCGGATCCCGTGAGTGTCTGCCAGTCTATATGCGGTAGATTAAAATCGCTCAAAATCAATGCATTATTGTTTCGGAGAGTTCTCTGCAAAACGCTATATATTATTACATCATTCTCGCATGATTGGCCTGGAGGCCTGTAAGTGACGGGTATGTTGATTTTTATTTGATCAGTATTTGAGCTCACGCTCAAGTGTTCTACAGTACTGTTCTCTGTTTTGTATCAACGGGCTGTAAGCTACTTTTGACGTAAAGAGCCACTCCTCCACTTCTACGATTAACTCGGTCTTTATTGAAAAATATAAAGTTATTTATATTATATTAAAAAAAAAGCAGTCATTATTAGCGGTGTCAATAAATGTTTCTGTTACGGCAATTACATCAACGTTTTCTGTTTTTAGTTAGGCACTGCAATTCATCGATCTTATTTCTTAAGCCTCGAGCGTTAAAGCTAAGAACCCTTAAGTTGTCTTTTGTTATAACTCGAGATACGGAGTTGTTAGTTGTTTTAGGGTTTAGTGAAGTGCTGGCCGCATGACAACTATTTATATCTAAGTGGGCGGGGTGTGAACGCGCGACTCGTTTTTTGCTCTAAAGTCTCGAACAGCGCCGTGAAGTAGTCTCCCAAATCTTGCCGCTCCGACTGCTGACAAATGGAGTCCATCTTTCTGAAATAGACTCCTCATGCCATAAAACTGATCCCAAAAGTTTACGTAGCTGGCGAGAGAGAGAGAGAGAGAGAGAGAGAGAGAGAGAGAGAGAGAGAGAGAGAGAGAGAGAGAGAGAGAGAGAGAGGTTGTGGTATCTGTATCTCCATGGGTAGTTTCATGAGCCTGGTGATAGTTTGAGAATGTACCATGAATGTGAAGAAAAAAAAACACTTATGAGAACCCGACTGATATCCTTTGTTTATGATCGCTGTGGGAGCCGACATCGTCTGAGAACACGGGGCTTAGTTCAGACTCAAAGCCCCGGGCCGTATCTCAGTCGCTTTCGGTTCTCATTACAATTATTACCCAAGGCCACAAAGGAGATTATTCTGATTCTCACGAGTGTTAATGAGGAACAAACTGGTATACTGTGAAGTATAGTACCTATAGCAGTGGTGGGCACCGCTAACCGAAAAGTTAGCTTCGCTAATTGGTAATACACCAACTAAAAGGTTAGCTTCGCTTACGCTAAACCGCTAAACTGATAAAGAAATTAGCGGAAGCTAACGCTAACTGCTAACTTTTTTATATATGGATTTAGCTTCGGTCTGTCCATTAATGATGGCCTCCTTGTGTTGGCACATGACGCACCGGAAGTGCAAGACATTGGCGCTCGTCATACCTCTTGATTTAAGGACAAAGTGCTTCTCCAGGTGGGGCCACGGGTTCTGGAACTTCTGGGACTCCTTGACGTCAGCTCGAGTGTCCTCCGCCTCACCCACAGGGGGCTGCGCCACATTTCCTACGCCACATTTCCTACAGGACACATCTCCTACAAATTTATCCCTTTTTAAAGTAGTGACATATTTCCTACAGAGATAAAGCATATCTCCTACACACAGTAGGTGTAGGAAATGTGCTTTGTGTAGGAAATATGACTGCCTAAGTCTAGGAACTGCGGCAATATGGCGCATCCGTCATAACTCCTACAGTTATACTGTCATATCTCCTACAAATATTATATATTAATTAAAATGGCACTTTTTATTTCTCACTAAAACTTATGGAACTTTTTATTTTTCACTAAAACATACTTTTCAAATGAAAACTTCAAGCCTGTCATGAATTGCAGTACGACAAGTGGGACATGTTGCAGGGTTGTTATTATCTGCTGCGGATACAAGGATATTTATGCAATTTGCAATCCAGAGTTGTCTGTGTAAACCACTGCATTGAAGCGGATGTTCCCCTCAATACTAGCCATGCTTGGTCCAGGAGCTGTGGAGTACAAAATATGCCGTCTGTTCCGTCGAATGGAGAAACAAATACTGCTGGGTCGAGACTAAACTCGACTCATGTCTGAATGTGAACGATACTGCGCAGAACGGACGTATAACAAGCTAAGTACTTGGAGAAACAAATACGGCTGGTTCGAGATTAAACTCGACTCATGTCTGAATGTGAACGATACTACGCAGAACCGACGTATAACAAGCTAAGTACTTGTAGAAACAAATACTGCTGGTTCGAGACTAAACTCGACTCATGTCTGAATGTGAACCATACTGCGCAGAACGGACGTATAACAAGCTAAGTACTTGTTGACTGGTCAAGGTCGTCAGGAGTGTATTGAGTACAGAGGCGCCATACTAGGGGGGTGCTCCTACACAGTGTAGGAAATGTGACAGAACAGATTATTGTGTGTAGGAAATATGCTGTATCTCTGTAGGAAATATGTCACTACTCGAAAAATGCTAAATTTGTAGGAGATGTGCCCATAGGGAACTCATTTTTTGTGTAGGAAATAATCTGGAGACTTGTTTTTGTGTAGGAAATATGACTACCTATGTGTAGGATTTGTGGCAGTACTACAATTATTGTAGGTTTGTAGGAGAAGTGACTACGCCCCACCCACAGCTGCTGCCGGCTCCCTAACAGGGTCAGCATCCTTCACACAGGTCCTTCAGCGCCGACTGGTAGCAGGATCCGTGGCTAAGGGATGGCAGAAGGATATATGGAATGGAGTTGAGGGGAAGGAAATGGAAAGGAAGGGAGGGGAGGGGAGAGGGTAGGAAGGAGTATGGATGAGAAGGTAAGGTAATACAAAGGAGAAGGATAGAAAAGGAAAGGGATAGAATGGTGAGGGAAAGAAGAGAAGGAGCGTAAAGAAATTGAGAGGAAAGAAAAGAAAGGAAGAGAAAGAAATGGAAAGGAAAGGATAGAACGGGAAGGAAGATAAGACAAGGAAGGAAGGGGAGTGATAAAAGGAAGGAAGTAAATCAGAATATAGAAGGAAAAGACGATAAAGAACGATAAAGAATGGAGCTGACGACGACGAGGACGCAGACATAACGCCGACCGACACCGACCAACGAAGACATGACGCCGACAGGACGCAGACAAGTCGCCGACCAACGCCGACCGACGCAAACATGAAAGAAGAGAACAAAAAAGAGGTTGAAGTGTGGAATGTGAGTCACGAATACCAATCAACTAATAAAACTCTGAGGACATCTGTGTGTGTGTGTGTGTGTGTGTGTGTGTGTGTGTGTGTGTGTGTGTGTGTGTGTTTTCTTCTCACCTGGGCGTTTGTGCTCCCCTCAACAGTAAATCGTAGTGCAGTGGACCCTCTTCTGACGTGGCCATTAGAAAACCATCATCGCCAGAGCCTCCGCCATTTCCTTCTTCCTTTTCCTTTTCCTTTTCCATCGCTTCCGTCAACGCCACCATCACCATCACCACCATCACCGTCACTATTATTTTCATCCTGGGGTAGAGAAAATAAAGTAAAATCTAAAGATATTCAAAGTAAAAGATCCGTATTCCCAAAAGTTTCCAGCTCTCACATCAACTCTTTCCAGTGGACAAAACGGAGATCAGTCGGGTTCTAATGAGTGTTTCATTAGGTTCATGGTACAGAAGAAGGGTCAAACCACAACCAGGGTCATAAAACCACTCATGCAAATGCCCACAACAACTCCTACGAAAGCCGTGTCAAAAATATCCTTGGACGCGTTTCAAAATATAACCCCAAGCTGACCCATGCAAAATAAAGTCGAAGATTGGGCTTAAGGATATGAAACTAGGGTCAAAGTCTCAAACATTTCGTGACTTACACACACACACACACACACACACACACACACACACACACACACACACACACACACACACACACACACACACACACACACACATTTAACAAGGCTTTCGCATAGGTCGTTGTGGTATTTCAATAAGTAGTTGTATGAGCATTAGTGAAAGTTTGACAAGGCTTCTGCACAATAAAATAAAAAAATAAAAAGAACAGTTGTGCCATCACACTATGTATTGCCAGGTTACTCCCTTCTCCAATGTTGTATGACTTTGCAACAATAAACCAACAATCAGTCAGTCTCATGATAACCGAATTTATCTCCTTGTGGCCTTGGGAAATTATTGTGGAAGCCGAAAGCATTTGATAATACGTTACGAAAGATGGGGCCTCCCCCCCCTGCCCCGCCCATCCACCCACGCCTCCCACGGCTGGTATGCTCAGACGCTTCCACCTCTCACGTCAACTATTTCCAAAGGCCAAAAAGGAGACAAATCGGGTTATCATGACTGTTTTATTTAGATTCACGGTACAGAGGAAGGGTCAGACTACCACCAGGGTCATAAAACTACTCCAAATAATGCCACAAACTCCTACGAAAACCTTGTCAGATATGTGTGCTTGGGCGCCGAAATGTTTTAAGAATATGGCCCAGGGCTCACGCGCAACAAGTCAAATATGCTATCGATCATGAAGTGCAACGTGTAAATCATCAAGTCACCATGACGCAGAGCACGCAGGAGTGAAGTAGTTGATCCTCATTGCTGCCGCCCGAAGGCGGACAAAGGTTATTAGTGCGCTAAGGCTGAGTATGACTGATTACAAGATGTGTAATGTGGTACATACAACCATAAAAAGGACGATGTAGAGGGTGGATAGGGAGGATTCTAAGAGTAAAGATGGGGACTACTGCAAAGCAGTGGTGCGAGATGATATAAGCAGTGGTGGGATTCAATTCTTTTAAGAACAAGTTTTCTCACTCCAGTACTCGCTGACAACACGTTCTCTCACTATCTCAGTCTCTAGAAGCAAACCCTACTGATATGGTTAAATCCACGCACATTCTACTTTCAATAAATATTTTGTGTCTCGGCTCTATGCCTATACTCTATATGGCATATTTATATATTCAAACTGTTATCAAAGTGATTTTGATATATTTAAGATCACAATTCCTGATGTCGTGATGCGTGACTACATAAAATAATAGCTACATCCTCTCAAAAATAGAATAAAAAATCCTACCAGCAACAGTGGTGTCTACAGATATGTTGTTGTTGCTGTTGTTGTTGTTGTTGTCAGGGACGCGAAGATCTGAAGATCATTATGAGTCCTGGGGAAGTCCTATGAGGTTATCACAGGCGTGACAGCTGGCCTGTCTTCTTCAGGAAGGCACAGGTGAGGCGGATGACAGCTGGTTGCCGTGAGGGAGAAGTAATTCAAGTAAACAAATTGAGCTGGCAGCGGTTGCTGTCGGTGTAGCCTTTGTAACGGCGCTCTCGTTCGAACCGGTGATGCCACATTGGTCTTGAACCCGTGTTCGGCTCAACCCGACATCAAATCTGGTTTTAGTCGTGTTTTTGACTATCAAAAGCCAGTAACAAATATATGAGGGGTTTACCAAAATAAGTTATAAGTATGTGTTCATGGGGGAAAAATTAAGAACCCCTGATTTAAAATAACAGTAACAACCGGTTCTCGGGATTAAATAAATTCCAAGAACAGGTTCTTGCGAACCGGTGCGAGCAGGCTGAATCCCATCAATGGGTATAAGTGAGACCAGATGGCCGCACCACGATGTCAACACTCTGAAGGGGTAGATACAGACTGCTGACGCAGGGTTTCCGCGTCAGCCGAATTCCTCCCTCTGTCTGGTGGTTGGTTGATTTGAGGGCAGAGAGGAGGGCGCAGCAGAGAGGTGAAAAGCTCCTCGTAGGGAGAGTTTGGTTAAGGGTCACACAACAAAGAACCCACAAGTGATTAATTGACCCCGACACGTGAGTTATAGCTGTATATTTCTGAATGATCTGAATGATATATCTTGCCATTGGCATATTCTGATGTGCGGGTTAAATTGCTCTTTGATGTACGGTAGTGACTTAATGATTTATTGCTCTTTGATGTAAATTGTAGTGACTTACGTATCCCTGATTCTTTGATAAACGTAGTGACTCTCGTATTCCTCGCGGGGCTGATGGCGGTAACAACCATTATGAAACTCCTCGAAGCCTCGGTAAATCTGTTTCGAAAGGCTCTCGCAGATGCTTCAGCCTCACGTCAACTATTTACAAAGGTCAAAAAGTTTATCGGTCAGGTTCTAATGAGTGTTTCTTTAGGTTCATAGTACAGAAAAATAATCAAACTACCTCCAGGGTCATAAGAGTACCCATGGAAATGACCTCCAGTCCTACGAAAACCTTGTCAAATGTATGTGCTTGGGGCGCTTCAGCCTCACATTAACTAGTAGATCAGTCAGATTCTAATGAGTGTTTATTTAGATTCACGGTACAGAAGAAGAGCTAAACTACTACCGGGGTCACAAAGGTACCCATGGAAAAGCAATCCGATTCTACGAAAGAATTGTTAAATGTATGTGCCTGCACCCCGAAAGGTTTAAAAATTACACCAGCTTGGGACGAGAGTGAAGGGCAATAAATTATGCAACGGGGCGCCGAAAGAAGATGAAAGCAAAGGGTCAATTTTCTAAACATCCGTCAAAGCGTGCCATATGTTCCTAGGGAGTATAATTATGTTCGCCAGTTTGCACACACCGTCCCATTCAGTGCGCACGTAGGAAATGGAACAAACCGCTGATAACAAAACAAACAACTCAGGTGACGTGTAGTAGCTATATATTTTGCCGTTATATAATTTTTTTTTTTTATTGATTTATTATTTTTTTTTACAGCAAAGGAGACAGCTCAAGGGCACAAAAAAATAAACATCAATAAAAAAAAAAAGCCCGCTACTCGCTGCTCCTAAAAAGAATCCAAAGAGGTGGCCAAAAGATAATTCAGTTTCGAGAGGAGAGGTGTCCTGATACCCTCCTCTTGAAAGAGTTCAAGTCGTAGGCAGGAGGAAATACAGATGAAGGAAGATTGTTCCAGAGTTTACCAGCGTGAGGGATGAAAGAGTGAAGATGCTGGTTAACTCTTGCATAAGGGGTTTGGACAGTATAGGGATGAGCATGAGTAGAAAGTCGAGTGCAGCGGGGCCGCGGGAGGGGGGGAGGCATGCAGTTAGCAAGTTCAGAAGAGCAGTCAGCGTGGAAATATCGATAGAAGATAGAAAGAGAGGCAACATTGCGGCGGAATTTAAGAGGTAGAAGACTATCAGTATGAGGAGGAGAGCTGATGAGACGAAGAGCCTTTGCCTCCACTCTGTCCAGAAGAGCTGTGTGGGAGCCCCCACATGAGATGCATACTCCATACGAGGGCGGACAAGGCCCCCTATATGGACAGCAACTGTGCAGGGAGAAGAACTGGCGGAGACGGTACAGAACGCCCAGCCTCGAGGAAGCTGATTTAGTAAGAGATGAGATATGAAGTTTCCAGTTGAGATTTTGAGTTAAGGATAGACCGAGGATGTTTAGTGTTGAGGAAGGTGATAGCTGGGTGTTGTCAAAGAATAGGGGATAGTTGTTTGGAAGATTGTGTCGAGTGGATAGGTGGAGAAACTGTTTTTGAGGCGTTGAAGGACACCAGGTTCTTCTTGCCCCAATCGAAAATAATAGTAAGGTCTGAGGCTAAGCGTTCTGCAGCCTCCAGCCTTGAGTCGTTAAGTTCCTGAAGGGTGGGTCTTCTATTAAAAGAAGTTGAATAATGCAGAGTGGAATCATCGGCGTAGGAATGGATAGGACAGTTCGTTTAGGAAAGAAGATCATCAATGAACAACAGAAAAAGAGTGGGAGATAGGACAGAACCCTGTGGGACACCACTGTTAATAGATTTAGGGGAAGAACAGTGACCGTCTACCACGGCAGAAATAGAACGGTCAGAAAGGAAACTGGAGATAAAGGTACAGAGAGAGAGAGATAGAAACCGTAGGAGGGTAGTTTAGAAAGCAAGATTTGTGCCAGACCCTATCAAAAGCTTTTGATATGTCCAGCGCAATAGCAAAAGTTTCACCGAAACGGCTAAGAGAGGATGACCAAGAGTCAGTTAAGAAGGCTAGGAGATCACCAGTAGAACGCCCCTTGCGGAACCCATACTGGCGATCTGATAGAAGGTCAGAAGTGGAAAGGTGCTTTGAATCTTACGGTTAAGGATTGATTCAAAAGCTTTAGATAGACAAGAAAGTAAAGCAATAGGACGGTAGTTTGAGGGATTGGAGCGGTCACCCTTCTTAGGTACAGGCTGTGTGAAGGCATACTTCCAGCAAGAAGGAAAGGTAGATGTTGACAGGCAGAGGCGAAAGAGTTTGACCAGGCAGGGTGACAGCACGGAGGCACAGTTTTTAAGGACAATAGGAGGCACTCCATCAGGTCCATAAGCCTTCTGAGGATTGAGGCCAGAGAGGGCATAGAAAACATCATTTTGAAGAATCTTTATAACAGGCATAAAGGAGTCAGAGGGGGGATGAGTAGGAGGAATATGCCCAGAATCGTCCAGAGTGGAGTTTTTAGAAAAAGTTTGAGAGAAGAGTTCAGCCTTAGAGATAGATGAGACGGCAGTGTTGCCGTCAGGACTGAGGAGTGGAGGGAAAGATGAAGAAGTGAAGTTGGAGGAGATGTTTTTGGCTAGATGCCAGAAGTCACGGGAAGAGTTAGAGAAAGCAAGGTTTTGACATTTTCTATTAATGAAAGAATTTTTGGTTAGTCGGAGAATAGATTTGGCACGATTTCGGGCAGAAAGCAAATTGACGAACACACATTAATGAAAGGTAAAGTTGAGGGCATACCGGTTATAGCTACGCGTGCCCTCGGTGCTCATCTTCGTCACATACCATATATCACGTTGCCAAATATTCCTTTCCCTGAGACACAAACGCCAGGCAATACAACACAACACTATCTGTTTTTCTCAGACGCTTCCGCCTCACATATATATCTCCAAAGGCCAAAAGTAGATCAGTCAGGTTCTCAAGAGTGGTATTTTAGGTTCATGGTACAGAGGAAAGGTCAATCTGCCACCAGAGTCATAAAACTACCTCTGGAAACACCCAAAACGCCCAAAGCCTTGTCATAATGTACATTCCATACTTAAATACTTATACCTACTTTTGAGATCCTGTGTACATTCCATACTTAGCCTTCTGGCATTATAATACATGTGTTTTTTGGAGACGAAATGTTTAAAAATACGGCGGCAACACAGCACGACACTTCAGCTCATCCTCAGTAACACACCACAACTGGTCAGCTCAGGCAGGTCACGGTCACAGGCAGGTCTCGGTCACAGGCAGGTCACGTGTCGCCACCACCACGTTGGCTGAAAGACTCAAGGAAAGGAGGGATTCAGTGGCTCGTGTCCTAGGATCGCATCGCTTTAATTGTGTTCGAAAACAGAAGAGAAGAATAAAAGTGAGTTTGAATAATTCTTTTGAACCGAGAGTGAAATTGTGCGTTAGTAAAGAATTAGTTTGTTGTTATTGCTGCTGCTGTTGTTGTTCAGTATGAGGACGAGGAGGAGGAGGAGGAAACATGGAAACATGGAAATGCAGGGAACAGAAAGCCTATTGGCTTATTACGAGGTTGCCCGCTTTGGTGATTTAATCTGCTCGACAGCCACTTGGGGCCTGGGGAGCAGATGAAAGCACCTCGACATTGAGGAGCAGATGAAAAGCACCTCGACATTGAGGAGCAGATGAAAAGCACCTCGACATTGAGAAGCAGATGAAAAGCACCTCGATATTGAGGAGCAGATGAAAGCACCTCGATATTGAGGAGCAGATGAAAAGCACCTCGACATTGAGAAGCAGATGAAAAGCACCTCGACATTGAGGAGCAGATGAAAAGCACCTCGACATTGAGAAGCAGACGAAAAGCACCTCGATATTGAGGAGCAGATGAAAGCACCTCAATATTCAGTTCACTCCTGAAGCAGCGAAGTGACGGTCGATTCTATATATGAAGGAGTTGATGGTATTCGCATTTACTACTTCTGAAGGAAGATTGTTCCAGAGAGGTCAATCTGCCACCAGAGTCATAAAACTACCTCTGGAAACACCCAAAACGCCCAAAGCCTTGTCATAATGTACATTCCATACTTAAATACTTATACCTACTTTTGAGATCCTGTGTACATTCCATACTTAGCCTTCTGGCATTATAATACATGTGTTTTTTGGAGACGAAATGTTTTAAAATACGGCGGCAACACAGCACGACACTTCAGCTCATCCTCAGTAACACACCACAACTGGTCAGCTCAGGCAGGTCACGGTCACAGGCAGGTCTCGGTCACAGGCAGGTCCATATATCCTCACCGGGAGTAGCTCACGCAAGTTCGGTAGGTGTCTTCCTACCTACTCCTACTACTGCGTGCATTTGTGTACAAAATGGAAATGTGGCTCCTGGTTTTGCCGCGTCGTGTTGAATGAGTTCGCTTGTCAGGGGCGTCGTTGGTTGCACAGTTTCTTGCAAGCCGCATCGACGCTAAGGTTCGGCTGATCAAGGGTTGCCTTGGCCTTGCCCTCACCTGCAGTTTTTTTTAATAGCTTTTCGAGAAGCTTTCAACTGTCTCGTTCAGGAGCCTTCCAAGCCGGGCCGAACAAACCTCGTTCAGGTGGAGTCCGTCCTCCCAAAACAAATCTGGGCGCTGATTGAAGTGATGCCACGCATTCGTGAACGCTACGCCTTCATCGTTACATAACTGCTTTAGACTAGTGTCGACGCCGTACGCTTTACTGTTGTTGTATCCGGCGAACGTATTGACTCTCGGTAGAATCCCAGAGACGATGATGTGAGGGGACTTGGTCTTGTATTTGCGAATGACTTGACGGTATTTTGCTAACAGGTCCTGAGATTGGGTTGACTGAAGGTCGTTGGTTCCCGCATGGATCAGATACACTGTGTCCTCCTTCGCATTTATTGAAACTGCATCGACCGCTGATTCAATAATAATAGTTTAGTCAGACTCCACTTGGAATATGCGATACAGTTTTGGTCGCCTCACCATGCAAAGGACATTGCTAAATTAGAAGGTGTTCAGCGTCGGACAACAAAAATGATCTCTTCCTTGCGCAACAAATCCAACGAAGAAAGGCTTTCCACCCTTAACATGTTCTTACTTGAGAAACGTCGCCTCCGAGGAAAATTGATCGAATGTTTTAAAATACTTAATGGTTTCACGAATGTAGACAGAACAAAATTGTTTATGATCGATGACACTTTGCGAACGAGGAACAATGGCATAAAACTCAAATGTAGACAAGTAAATTCAGACTGCACCAAATTTTTCTTCACCAACGTTGTAGTGCGAAAATGGAATAAGCTCCCACCGTCAGTGGTCCAGTGTAACACGATTGACTCCTTTGAAAACAAGCTCGACCGTCACTTCCTTGAACTTAATATTAACTAAAGTAGAAAAGCAACATTTTGGAGCCATCTGATTAGTGTAGATTCACTTAGGTTTAAGGACAAACCACCTAGTCTGGACCATGGGGTCTGTGTGGTCTGATTTTCTTTGCAAAT
>NW_026111014.1:10000-45818 GCF_024679095.1 Eriocheir sinensis | reverse complement strand
GTCCACTGCCTCGCCAGGCAGGGCACCACCCGTTCAGAAACCCTCCTGTCCTTCTCGGAACAGATATTTGAACTGGCGGAGCCTCGTCGCGTTTCCCAGTCGGCCATGCACCTGCCAGGGAGGACAACGAGGGTGCGGATGCCCTCTCCCGCTTCAAGGGTTCCTCAGTAGAATGGACCCTCAGAGGGGAGTATTTCGACGACCTATGCAGGAGGTGGGGAACACCGCAGATCGACCTCTTCGCCTCCAAGACATCGGCCAGGCTTCCCAAGTTCCTCGCCAGAGGAGTCCGGACAACGGAGAGCGGTCCGGACGCCTTCACCGAACGATGGAACAGGTGGGAGTTCATTTATCTGTTCCCTCCTCCATGTACGAACATCCTTCTGAAAGTACTGCATCGTCTGAGGTCCTTCAGAGGCAGGGTAATATTGGCAGCGCCGTGGTGGCCGGCACAACCCTGGTTCGCGGAACTTCACAAACGGTGTCCCTCCCCTCTCCCGCTAGAACCTTATACTCTCGAGGGGATTCGCCATGGCAGGCTCTTTTCCACGCTGGCGCTTCACGCATGGAATTTATCCGGGTCTCCCTAGGACGTCTCTATCCCTCGAGAGCTGTAGAGGGCATGTTGTCTGCCTTTCGTCCTTCCTCAGTAAGGCAATATGAATCTAATTCGAGAGGTTTCCGATCCTTTGTGAAAGAAAGGCGTGTAGACAGAATCACCGAGGCCACTGTCTTGGAGTTTCTTTCTGTTCTTTCCCACACGAAAAAGAGGGCGCCATAAACAATTGCAACTCACCTTGCCGCCCTTGCTGACCCTCTTAAATATGGCTGGGGAATTGTCCTAGACCCCGCTCAGTTCAACTCCTTAAGCGTGGCCTCTTTCACCATGATCCTCCCCTTAGAAGAGACATCGTTTTTGGTCCCTAGAAAAGGTTATAACGTCTCTATCTTCCACTAGGTACCAGGACAGACCTTCAGAAATGGATTTCCTAATACGCACCCTGTTCCTCGTCGCCCTCGCCTCTGGGTTCAGGTCCTCGCAGCTCAGGACTCTCACGCGTTTTCCCAGGTACACTACATTCACGACAGATGGACCTGTAGTGTCCTTAACTTCCTCCCCCAAATCGCTAGCCAAGAATGAGTGCCTCGACCACCGTCTCCAACCAGTGGTCATACCAGCTTGGTGCCTGCAAAGCGAGCCTCACCCACTCTGCCCCGTGTCAGCCTTAAGGAACTACATAACAGCTTCTACGGGGCACGATCAACATCACCTTTTCTGTGATCCCGCTTCAGCCCTCCCTCTGTCAATCAGGAGGATTGCAGGCCTCCTAAGGACCGTCATAGAGGAAGGAATTCCGGGACATGACCCGCGCGCTCACGATGTCCGAGGGGTAGCGGCCTCCCTGGCTTTCCTTAGGACCCATTCCCTGGACCGGGTCAAGGAGAGCGTCCAGTGGAGCACTGCTTCCTGTTCCTATCTCTCCGTCTGTGGACGACGCCCCTGCGTTGCGTTAGGACTTCCCCCGTCGAGGGAGATGGAATAGGAAGAAATTTAACTTTCTTTTTTTACTCCTCGGCAGCAAGGTAAAAAAAACGGAGGGTGAAGGTGCACTCCTACCTCTTCCCTCCATGTATATATGTTCCTCTTTCTCCCTTGCGTTTCTATTGTGTGCTACGCTATAGGTCGTTGTGCCTATTTTTGTTATCAAATGAAGTTTCACGACTACCTTGGAGATTTATTCTGCTGGTATTTCTCTCGGGTAACGGAGTGGATTACTTAACTTTGACACTACGGTAAGTCCGGGCGACCTCAGTCGGTTCTACACTTACCAATTTGGCGGGACGCAAATGTAGACTCAAGTATGTGGTACTTCGATTGAGCTCCCTTTTCTCCGGCTCCAAGTGGGAGTTAGCTATCGTGCACCCTTTTTTGGGAACCCGGAATGACTAGTGCTCATTCCTTACTCCCCCCCTCCTTTCCCTCAGAAGGTTCCTCCATTCTCTGTCGAAGCGCATTGAAGGAATGAGGTGTGGGACTGGCGGCACCTTCCTCTACCTGTACCCAGGTGGCGCTGCTGACGCCGTTCTCGATCGCTTCATTAGACTGTTCCACGTGTTATTACTTCATTTTGCTGGTGCAGCCTAGACACTTTGTAGACTAGAAGTTGGGATATCTGCCGTTTTTCTCTAGGCTTTATCGCGAGAGCGAGGATCTCTCTCCTATAATAACTATCGTCATTCCGGGTTCCCCAAAATAGGTTTTTCAGAGATCAAAAAGTCACTCTGGTTTTAGGCTTAATAGTTTCCTACCCGTGTTTATGTTGTTTCTGTATACCTGTGTGTGCTTATGTGTGTGTGTGGGGAGCGGGGGGGGTCAAGGGTAAAAATAAAAAAAATCATAATGGAAGAAAATATAGCCCCCTGATCACTGCCCCTATAAAAAGAGTTGGAAGAGTGGCCAAAAAAAAGGTCAATTTCGGAAGGAGAGGCGTCCCGATACTCTCCTCTTGAAAGAGTTCAACTCGTAAGCAGGAGGAAATACAGATGAAGAAAGATTGTTCCAGAGTTTGCCAGTTTAAGGAACGGAGGAGTAGAGATGACGCAGAGAATAGGAGAGAAGACAGTGGGCAGCGGGTGGCGGACGGTGATATCCTCCGTCCGCGCTCTGTGGTGTGGCTGGCTCTCGTTTCGTGCGACTCGCTCACATAACTATTGTGTAAAACTGTTAATATAGTTAAAATTCATCACACCTTTTAATGTCCCTGTGAGAGAGAGAACTAAAGTAAACTAAAGTGAACTTATAACGGCTACCGCTCGGCCACACACCTCACTTAACTAAAGGCTATTGTGTTATCTCACCTACTACAATCAACTTGTGAAGCAGGCCACGGTAACACCGGCCCTGTGACGAGTGAGATAACAGTTCGCGCCTTAAACTTAACACTTACCACCAACCACTTTAAAAGTAACACTTAAAAAAGGGTAACATAAGTGGTGGCAACGATTTACGGACCTCTCCGAAGTGTTAAATAGGTGTTATATCTCTCTCTCAAACATAACTTCGGTGACAGTGTGTGGGTGCAGTGAACGGTATCGGAAACATCAAGCAAATGCTAACCAAAGCGCGCGGCCTTTCCTGCCCCGGTGAGTCGAGTCCGCACACAGCCGCACCCGAGTGCAAATCCCCGCCCCGGCCCGCAACTCCACACAGCCCATATTCTACACCGGGGGTCTCGTTACCTCTTACCGTTCGAGACACCCCATCGTGCACCTAAGCCCCAGCCTGTCGTAGGTGCGCACTTTTCTTCGCCAGACAACTCGGACCTTTGGGGCTGACTGTTGTGGGCGTATATACTCTGCCCGCCGCCCATCCTACCACCGCTACCAGACGACGGACGGCAGATCCTGCCACCCCGGCGATCCTGCCCAGCCACCGGCGAGGCGAAGGACGCGAGCGCGCTGAGTAGCGGGGTATGGAGTTGCTGTCTTCGAAGTATTTTTAACACATTTTAGCTGGCACTACATTGATACGGTTTCAGTAATTACACCACTTGTACCAATATTTAAGGTGAATTACTATTATTATTTACGTGTTTATACGTGTGGGGCCGTATCTATTTTATTTTTTCAACTGTTGATTTTTCTGGCGTGTGGATGTTTAAAATTCTTCCTGAATAACATTGTTGCTTATTTTATGTATAGTCATTCATTTTGTTTTCTCCTTTCTTTTGTGTATTTTATTGAACAGTGGAGAAGTTTTGTCTTGCTAAGCCTCACTCATATTCTTTTTCCTCTTTTTATGCATTTTAGAAGCATCGGGGAGGAGTGAGCACATACTTAGCGGTGAATGATTATTACTTTAATTATTTTTGCAGCGATATATTTTTTTTCTTTTACCATTTTACTCCTCATTTTACGAGTAACTCTTTTTAATGCCAGACAAACCTGCCCCGAAGTTACAAGCTCTCACCGAGACAAAGGGAAAGGGACAGTGACGTCAAGGATAACGGTAACTGTCGTGCAAGGAGTGGTAGCAGTCTTCAAAGGGTGCTTTCTCCTTCCTCTGAGCTGCATGAGCAACCAAGAGGTATTTACTTACCTTACTAATCCCACAGTGGCTTCTGCCCCTAATCACCCGCTAACAGCAACAGCAGTTAGGCCTTTCGCAGATAGTAAGGGAGGCAGATTATTCGGCCAGGGACTTATTGTTTCAGAGTAAGGTTGTCATGAACATTTAATTCGTGTCAGATCCGGGAGATAAAATATATCTCAGCCGCTCGAGGGTCAATCCCGGGAACGGGAGCGGCGGCCCTCATAAACAGGAGCGCGTCCACGGAACGGGAGGATTATGATGCGTTTCGGTCACTTTTTCTTGACACATTTGGGGAGGATGGCCTCCTTCCCCTGAGAAGGTTCCTCCAGTCTCTGTCGAAGCGCATTGAAGGAATGAGGTGTGGGACTGGCGGCACCTTCCTCTACCTGTGCCCTGGTGGCGCTGCTGACGCCGTTCTCGATCGCTTCATTAGACTGTTCCACGTGTTATTACTTCATTTTGGCGGTGCAGCCTAGACACTTTGTAGACTAGAAGTTGGGGTATCTGCCGTTTTTCTCTAGGCTTTATCGCGAGAGAGAGGATCCATCTCTTATAATAGTTATCGTCATTCCGGGTTCCCCAAAATAGGTTTTTCGGAGATCAGAAAAGTCACTCTGGTTTTAGGCTTAATACTTTCCTACCCGTGTTTATGTTGTTTCTGTATACCTGTGTGTGCTTGTGTGTGTGTGTTTGTGTGTGTGTGTGTGTGGGGGGGGGGGGAGGTTCAAGGAAAAAAAAAAATCATGATGGAAGAAAATATAGCCCGCTGATCACTGCCCCTATAAAACGAGTTAGAAGAATGGCCAAAAAAGAGGTCAATTTCGGAAGGAGAGGCGTCCCGATACTCTCCTCCTGAAAGAGTTCAACTCGTAAGCAGGAGGAAATACAGATGAAGAAAGATTGTTGCAGAGTTTGCCAGTGTAAGGATCGGAGGAGTAGAGATGCTGGTTAACTCGTGCATAAGGGATTTGGACAGTATAGGGATAAGCTTGATTAAAAACTCGTGTGCAGCGGGGCCGCGGGAGGGGGAGAGGTATGCAGTTAGCAAGTTCAAAAGAGCATATAACACTTTTTAGAAGCTGCTGGGGCACCTGAAGTATGGTGATAGCTCATTTTCTCTTTGGCAGACGTAGAGGATGGATGTATTGCTCCTCGGCCTCTACTGACGTATCACAAATCATGATGTCCCATAACAGCCAAGGTCAAACACAAAAACGACACTGTGTTCGTTTAGACAAGGCAGACATGTGTCTTATCTTTAAGCAAGTGGATGATCTCCCAAAAAAACCAACTTCCTACATACAAAGATGTTCTATCATGTGTTATGTGGCATAAATATAAACTGCTTGAATCATCAAAGTGTCCTTCAGTTCACATGATATCTAAGTGTGTTGCAGAAAAGATAGTTCACATTTACAGCCAGGAAAACATCCCCATAATCAGTCAGAAATGCATTGTTGACAAATTAGAAGCCAATCACAACAAATACAGGAACTTGCTGAAACCTTTCAAAGACCGAAAAAAAAAAATGCCCAAGTTATGATAACAAAGTTAAAGAGTTCATCAGATATGCTGCTAGATTATTTGAAGTAACAGCTTGCAGGTGCCCTGAATTCCAGTACTGTGCCTGTCCTCGACAGAAGAAAGTCCCCAAAATAGAACAAGAATTTGTAGAGGACCAAATAAATGAACGTAAAATCTTCATTGGAGGAGTGGACAAAAACAACTGAATCCATTAGGAAAAGAGAAGAAAGAAGAAATCAATATGCTGCAAGACCATCAGCCAGTTACAAGCATCAGGATGTCTTGTTCAAAGTGATAACTCGTCCTCAAATTTGACTGACTCGGAAGATGAATACACCCCTTCCAAGTACCAGCTCCATCATAGAAAACCAAAAGAAGGTGGAGCTGTGGGACAACAATGTAGAAATGAAAAAGGAAAAAAAAATAGAGAACAAAAACGTCACTTCTCTTCTTTCCCGGAGGCCTGTAACCGGGTTGGAGTGTCTGATCGTGGTGGTGCATTACTATCTAGTGCAATCCTTGAAGTTTTAGGGGTTATTACAAAAGAGGATCCTTCCAAAATCATAGATAGGAAAAAAAGTACGGAGAGCGAGGCAAACAAACAGATAAAATTTGACAAACTAGGAAGCACATGGGAAAGTACAAGTTGCAGGCATTTACTTTGATGGAAGGAAAGATGAAATTCTTACTACGGAGAAGACTGGAAATAGAGACTATAGGAGAAAGGTAATTGAAGAGCATATTGCTATAATGGCTGAACCAGGTTCAGAATATCTAGGCCAGTATTCACCTGCCACTGGTTCTGCAAAGAGTATTGCCACTGAGCTAAAACAGTTTGCTAATAAAAAAGGAATTTCCATGGAAAACGTACTGGCGATTGGATGTGATGGACTACTGTAAATACTGGGAATAAATCTGAGGTGATTTGTCAAATCGAGAAAAGTCTTGCCCACCCAGTTCATTGGTTCATCTGTCAGCTCCATGGCAATGAGCTGTCACTACGTCACCTTTTGGGAAAACTCGATGGTAAAACAAGTGGGCCACATGGCTTCGCAGGACAAATTGGGAAAAGCAATCTCTAATGGGACTGTTCCTGACACACTGTCAAGGAGAAATCCAGGAAACCTAAACCACTCCATATGGCTCACAACAGCTAATAGGATTCTCCGCCTGTATGTTGGTACACAACAACCAACAGAACAACGTAAAACACTTTTTTTTTTACAACAAAGGAGACAGCTCAAGGGCACAAAAAAGGAAACAATAATAAAAAAAAGGCCGCTACTCGCTGCTCCTAAAAAAAGAATCAAAAGAGGTGGCCGAAAGAGTGGTCAATTTCGGTAGGATAAGTGTCCTGATACCCTCCTCTTGAAAGAGTTCAAGTCGTAGGCAGGAGGAAATACAGATGAAGGAAGGCTGTTCCAGAGTTTACCAGCGTGCGGGATGAATGAGTGAAGATGCTGGTTAACTCTTGCATAAGGGGTTTGGACAGTATAGGGATGAGCTTGAGTAGAAAGTCGTGTGCGGCAGGACCGCATGATGGGGGGAGGCATGCAGTTAGCAAGTTCCGAAAAGCAGTCAGCGTGAAAATATCGATAGAAGATAGAAAGGGAGGCAACATTGCGGCGGAATTTGAGGGGTAGAAGACTATCAGTAAGAGCAGGAGAGCTGATGAGACGAAGAGCCTTAAACTCCACTCTGTCCAGAAGAGATGTGTGAGTGGAGCCCCCTCCACTCGTGAGATGCATACTCCATACGAGGGCGCACAAGGCCCCTGTATATGGATAGCAACTGTGCGGGGGAGAAGAACTGGCGGAGACGATACAGAACTCCCAACCTCGAGGAAGCTGATTTAGCGAGAGAGGAGATATGAAGTTTCCAGTTGAGATTTTGAGTTAAGGATATACCGAGGATATCTTGTGTTGAAGAAGGTGACAGCTGAGTGTTGTCGAAGAATAGTGGATAGGTCTTTGAAAGATTGTGTCGAGCTGATAGGTGGAGAAATTGAGTTTTTGAGGCATTGAAGGACACAAGGTTCCTTCTACCCCAATCGGAAATGATAGCAAAGTCTGAGGTTAAGCGATCTGCAGCCTCCAGTCTGGAGTCGTGTACTTCCTGTTGGGATGGCCTTCTAATGAAAGAAGTTGAATAATGCAGAGTGGAGTCGTCGGTGCATGAGTGGACAGGACAGTTTGTTATGGAAAGAAGATCATTGATGAATAACAAGAAGAGAGTGGGTGATAGGACAGAGACTTGTGGAACACCACTGTTGATAGGTTTAGGGGAAGAACAGTGACTGTCTACCACAGCAGAGATAGAACGGGCGGAAAGGAAACTGGATATAATGGAACAGAGAGAGGGATAGAATCCGAAAGAGGGTAGTTTAGAAAGCAAAGACCTGTGCCACACTCTATCGAAGGCTTTCGATATGTCTAGCACAACTGAGAAAGTTTCACCGAAACGGCTAAGAGAGGATGACGAAGAGTCAGTTAAGAGTGCTAGCAGATCGCCAGTAGAACGCCCCTTGAGGAACCCACACTGGCGATCAGATAGAAGGCTGGAAGTGGAAAGGTTCTTTTGAATCTTCCGGTTAAGGATTGATTCAAAAGCTTTAGATAGACAGGAAAGTAAAGCTATAGGGCGGTAGTTTGAGGGATTGGAAGGGTCACCCTTCTTAGGCACAGGCTGTACAAAGGCATACTTCCAGCAGGAAGGAAAGGTAGATGTTGATAGGCAGAGACGAAAGAGTTTGACCAGGCAGGGTGTCAGCACGGAAGCACAGTTTTTAAGGGCAATAGGAGGCACTCCATCAGGTCCATAAGCCCTCTGGCCTCAACTCTATACCCTATACCCTAGGGTATAGAAAACATCATTTGGAATAATTTTAATAACAGGCGTAAAGGAGTCAGAGGGGGGATGAGTAGGAGGAATATGCCCAGAATCCTCCAGGGTGGAGTTCTTACAGAAAGTTTGAGCGAAGAGTTCATCCTTAGAGACAGATGAGACGGCAGTGATGCCGTCAGGGTTAAGGAGAGGAGGGAAAGAGGAAAAAGTGAAATTGGAGGAGATATTTTTGGCTAGATGCCATAAGTCACGGGAAGAATTAGAAGAAACAAGATGTTGACATTTTCTATTGATAAAAGAAGTTTTGGTAAGTCGGAGAATAGATTTGGCACGATTCCGGGCTGAAATGTAAAGATCAAAGTTACCAGGTGTTCGAAGGCTCTGGAACCTTTTGTGAGCTGCCTCTCTATCTTTAATAGCACGAGAAGAAGCATGATTAAACCAAGGCTTTTTAGCATGAGGAGTAGAGAAAGAACGTGGAATGTATGCCTCCATTCCAGAGACAATCACCTCTGTGATGCGCTGGGCACACACAGAGGGGTCTCTCTCCTGGAAGCAATAATCATTCCACGGGAAATCGGAAAAGTACATTCTCAGGTCGTCCCACCGAGCTGAAGCAAAATGCCAGAAGCATCGCCTCTTCGGTGGGTCCAGTGGATGTACAGGAGCGATAGGACAGGATACAGAAATAAGGTTATGATCGGAGGAGCCCAACGGAGAGAACAATTTGACGGAGTAAGCAGTAGGATTAGAGGTAAGGAAGAGGTCTAGAATGTTGGGCCTGTCTCCAAGACGGTCGGGAATACGAGTAGGGTGCTGAACCAACTGCTCAAGGTCGTTGAGGAGAGCAAAGTTGTATGTTTGTTTACGAGGCTGGTCAGTGAAAGAGGATGAAAGCCAAAGCTGGTGGTGAACATTGAAATCTCCTAAGATGGAGATTTCAGCGAAGGGAGAGTGAGTCAAGATGTTTGACACTTTAGAGTTCAAATAGTCAAAGAATTTTAGATAGTTAGTAGAGTTAGGTGAGAGATAAACAGCACAAATGTATTTAGTAATATAATGAAAATGAAGTCTTAGCCAGATGGTAGAAAATTCTGAAGAGTCAAGGTCGTGGGCACGAGAGCAAGTGATGTCGTTGCGCACGTAGGCGCAACATCCAGCTTTGGATTGAAATTTAGGATAGATATAGTAGAAGGGAACAGAGTAGAGGTTACTTTCACTAGCCTCAGAAATCTGTATTTCGGTGAGGAAGAGAAGGTGATGTTTAGAGGAGAGATGGTGTTTCACTGAATGAAAATTAGAATGAAGACCGCGAATGTTGCAGAAATTGATAAGGAGGAGGAGGTTCGAGGAGTTATCAGGACACCTATCAAGTCGGCAGCCAGAAGGGCAGTCCTCCCTGGGGGAATTTAAGGTCCCCCCAGGCGGGGACTCCGAGGCTCTGTAATTTTTCGCCATTTTGAATTTTGAATTTTGGGAAAAGGTGTGTGTGTGTTGTGTGAATGTAGTGTGGTGTAGAAAGAGAGAGGAACTGTCTTTAGAGAGCATGCTGAACTGCTCTCTGGTGTTGATGAGACAAAAGGGAAACGGTTAGTGAGGACATGGGAAGGGTCTTTGAAGGGCTTCAGCACCCTCCACGTGAAAGAAGATAAACCCAACTTATCTTCACCCGGTATGTGTGTGTGTGTGTGTGTGTGTGTGTGTGTGACAAAGAGGGAAAATGAGAGAGAGAGAGAGAGAGAGAGAGAGAGAGAGAGAGAGAGAGAGAGAGAGAGAGAGAGAGAGAGAGAGAGAGAGAGAGAGAGAGATTTACATAGATTCACATAGAAAATCAAACCACACAGACCTCATGGTCCAGACTAGGTGGTCTGTCCTTAAACCTAAGTGATTCTACATTAATCAGATGGCTCCAAAACGTTGCATTTCAACTCTGGTTAATATTAAGGCAACACTCACCCTCTGATATGGTCGAAAAAAAGGGATTTGAGCGGATTTGAAGTGTACATGTATGTAGCAATATTGTGGAACGCGATTTAAACCTCCCGCCAAATTATTACGTCGCTCACGTGCCATTTAAATGGAGTAGTGACGTAAGCTCTTTAAAAGGGCCTGCACGTGTTTAGGCCGTGTGTTTCTGGCTATAAAGCTCGTTTTTCCTTGTTTTATTCTTGTTTCGGAGTATCTATGAATGCCTGAAATTCTAGAGACATCTGGCATCTTGCATGGCAGTATGGCGTCCTTGGCGAGCGACGGAGGGACACCCGGGAGGGTGTGTTAGTCACTCACTAAGCCCGCCACGCCATGGTCATTTGGCACGCTCTGCTTTGTGGCTGCTTATAACAACAGTTACTTCTTGTTGACAGGATTGGATTTGACAGTATGAAGACACCCGGTAAAAGCGTAAGAAGATATTGAACAAGCCACCTCTCGACAAGACACCCGGGTGCTGATAAGCTGTAGTAAATATTAAAATTATATGTAGATTTTTTGTGTATAGTATCAATATAAGCTATAGAGCTTTGTGTGTGAAAATAATGCTAATGATGAAATAAATAGCTACGATACATTGTACTGAAAATTTTAAACGCCTGTATCTCAAAACAAGAAATGTTTACATTGAAAAAATTGTCAAACATTGAAATATGATTGAAACTGCTTTTAAATTGTCATGTTACTAGTTATTGGTTGGGCCTTCATCGTGTACTTTTTTTCTGATAAAGTGAAAAGCTTCAGAGATAGGGAATTTTATTTAAAGAAACGTTATGTTTACGACCTCGATAACTTATTACATATTAGGAATTTTGAAAAAAACGAAATTACACGCCCTTAGTATGGGAAGTTGTGACGTCATGAAAAACGTTATGACGTCATACCGTCGGACGCGCTCATCTAAAGACGATAGTGATAATTTGGATATAACAAGGAAGTTTCAAGTTAAAAGATCTTATACTTTTTTTTTTTTTTTGTGTGTGTGTGTGTGTGTGTCAGAGGGTGAGTGTTCCCTTAACTTCTAGGAAGTGACGCTCGAGCTTGTTTTAAAGGAGTCAATCGTGTTACCCTGGACCACTGAAGGTGGGAGCTTATTCCATTATCGCACTACAACGTTGGTGAAGAAAAATCTGGTGCAGTCTGAATTTACTTGTCTACATTTGAGTTTTATGCCATTGTTCATCGTTCGCAAAGTGTCATCGATCATAAACAATTTTGATCTGTCTACATTCGTGAAACCATTAAGTATTTTAAAACATTCGATCAGTCTTCCTCGGAGGCGACGTTTCTCAAGAAAGAACATGTTAAGGGTGGAAAGCCATTCTTCGTAGGATTTGTTGCGTAAGGAAGGGATCATTTTTTGTTTCCCGACGCTGAACACCTAATTTAGCAATGTCCTTTGCATGGTGGGGAGACCAAAACTGTACCGCATATTCCAAGTGGGATCTGACTAAACTATTGTAGAGCGAAAGTATTACATCTCTATTCTTGAATAAAAAGTTTTTTTTTTAATGAAGCCCAACATTCTGCTCGCTTTACTTCTGCATCGATGCAATGCTGTGAGAATTTGAGGTCTGACGCGATTGGACCCCCAGGTCCTTAACGCATTGAACACTTTTGAGTTTAACGCCGCGCATTTCGTAATCGAACTTCTTATTTCTTGTTCCAACTTGAAAGACCTTGCACTTGTCTACGTTAAAGGGAATATTCCATCCATCCGACGAAGCTGAAATTTTGTGCAAATCCTCTTGGAGGGATTGCCTGTCTTCGTCAGTGAGAACCGAGTTACCAATCCTTGTGTCATCCGCAAATTTACTAATGCGATTATTGAGTCCAACATCTACATTGTTGATGAAAATAATGAAGAGCCCTGAGGGACGCCACTAGTGACCGGCGCCCACTCTGAGTTAAATCCGTTAATCACCACTCATTGATGTCTGTTGCTCAACCAATTCGCGATCCTTTGGTGTACTTGGCCATCAACACCTATTTGCTTTGATTTATAAAGTTATTTATGTTGGGGGACTTTATCAAAGGCTTTCTGGTAATCAAGATAAACTATATCCAATGATTTGGTTTCGTCATAAACTGAGAAGAGGTCGTTATAAAAGGTCAATAGGTTTGATAGGCAGGATCTTTTTTTACGGAAGCCATGTTGTGAATCCCCAATTAATGAGTGGCTTTCAAGGTAACTCTCAATTTTGTCTCTAATTATGCTCTCAAGTAGCTTACCCACAACTGAAGTTAGACTAATGGGCCTGTAATTACCTGGTATTTTTTTAGTCACGTTAGTCTTTTTCCAATCCGAAGGGACGATTCCTTGCCGCACGGACATATTGAATACGGTTGTGAGGAAGGAGAATATTTCGCTCTTTAGTTCTTTAAGCAGTACAGGATATACTTTGTCAGGTCCGGGACTTTTATTTGTTTTAAGTGATTGGAGAGCTTTAAGGACTTCATCGGTTGTTATTTTAAAGTTAGGCAAAGCATGCTCGAGATTTACATTAGTACTGGTGTTGGTGGTAGTGGTGGAGAGACTGTTAGTATTAAACACCGAGGAAAATTAATTGTTTAAGAGTTTTGCAATGTGTTGGCTGTCAGTCACTAGTGCACCGTCACTGTTAGTTAAGGGTCTAATTCCACTTCTGATCGCCTTTCTGTTGTCTATGTAACTGAAGAAAGATTTCGGAGTATTTTTGCAGTTGACTGCAATATTTTCTTCATATCTACGCTTTGCCATGATCGCCGCTCAATCTCATGTTCCGTACATTTTTTCCTTTGATGCATAACATATACCATAGTACATACTATATATGTCTTTTTTTAACTTCATTGGAACTCTTCTATTTTATCAATCTCTCTCTCTCTCTCTCTCTCTCTCTCTCTCTCTCTCTCTCTCTCTCTCTCTCTCTCTCTCTCTCTCTCTCTCTCTTCAATGTAGCCAAGATCAATACTGTATGATTTCAATAATAATAATAATAATATATAATTATTTTTTTATGATTATTTTAATTATTATTATTATTATTATTATTATTATTATTATTATTATTATTATTATTATTATTATTATTATTATTATTATTATTGTTGTTGTTGTTGTTGTTGTTGTTGTTGTTGTTGTTGTTGTTATTATTATTATTATAATTATCTCCTCGTTGAAATTTCCACGTGGTTTCTTCGCTGAGCCTGAGACGCCAGAGCTTAAGCTTTACCACGGGAGCCGCTATTAACATTTGCAATTGATGTGTTTTGTCTTAATATGTTGGACAGTTTGAATAATGTTTCACTCTTCCTGTCATGACTTTCCTATATTAGTAATCTTTAGTTTTCGCTCAAACGCTGGAGAATATTCCTCCCCTTCCCCTTCACTCCCCCATATCCCTGCAGCTGCACCACCCTTCCTTCCTTCCTTCCTTCCTTCCTTCCTTCCGTCCTTCCTTCCTTCCTTCCGTCCTTCCTTTCCACTCCTCACTTCCTCCTCTCTCACATGACGCTGATCTCCTCCTCCCCTTGCCTGCCCCCTCCCTCTTCCCTCGGAAAGTTGCATTCCCTTCCCTCCCCCTCCTCCCCTTCCCGTCCTCTATTCCCCTGCCCCCCCCCCTTCCTCCTTCCTTATTTGTCCCCCTCCCTCCCCTAGTCCTTTTTTTTTAATCTTACAAGTGATTAGTTAGTCAATGGATGGCCAGGATAGTCAATGAAGTATTTTTTTTTTAATTGACTAGTGACTACCGCTACTACAGTACCGCACACCGCGTACCGTACTTTGAAAGAAAAAAAATGGGACCGCACTACCGCAATCTCACTACTCCGAAAAAAGTACCGCACTACCGCAACCGCATTACTGATTTTTCAGTACCGCGCCCACCTCTGATCATAGCTGTCGTAAATCATGCATACACTCGGCTGATCGAGTTGAATCCAACACAAAATCCACGTCAGAGTATGCAGTACTGAGAGAGCTGCATGCAGATTCTTTTTATATTCTCTCCGGATATATCAAGTCTTATGTAATTGAAAACCAAAGACCTGAATTTATGGTATCAATTCACTCGTGGTATTTGTCAGTTGTTTAGGAAAAGGGAATAACTTCCACATATTCTTGTCAAAACTTGGGGAAAAAATATTGCATCACTTTAAGGGTCAGCTACAGATGACTAATTCAAGTAAGAAAGAAGGAAATGTTTTGCATAATAGTGCACTCTATACAATTTGAAGCGGCTTTGGAACATGCTCGAAATTATGCTGTTTCTCCTGAACATAAAGTGACTGAAGCAGCTCTATATTTGAAAACAGTTATAATGCAGGAAAAAAAAGCAAAGATCTTCCATATCCTTTGGCACCTGAAGCAATTAGTAAAGGCCAGATAACAGCACCTGATATCTTGCTTCATTTTTTTCAAGTTCTGCATACAGGTTTATTAATAACGAAAGAATCAAATGACCATGTTCAGAGGTATGAGGGATCTAAAGCTGCAGACGTAATATTTGCAACTACCCGAGGAATGACTAAACCCGGTAAACATCTGACACTAGTCATCTGTAGCTGACCCTTACAGTGATGCAATATTTTTTTATCAAAGTTTTTGACTCTTTTATTCCTTCTCCTCAAACCTGGATGTAACTGTGTCCATAGTTTTGATTGCTTTCTTTGACCCATCAAGTAAATAATCATATTATAAATTTGTAGAAAGAAACACCATTTTTTTTTAGAGCTTTGGAAACAGTGCAAGGGCGTAATTAAAAAAAAAAAAAAAACTTACTCCTCCAGAACAGAGGTTAAAGGAGTGTTAGAAATCAGAGGTCAATTTCGGGAGGAGAGGTGTCCTGATACCCTCCTCTTGAAAGAGTTCAAGTCATAGGCAGGAGGAAATACAGATGAAGGAAGATTGTTCCAGAGTTTACCAGCGTGAGGGATAAAAGAGTGAAGATGCTGGTTAACTCTTGCATAAGGGGTTTGGACAGTATAGGGATGAGCATGAGTAGCAAGTCTTGTGCAGCGGGGCCGCGGGAGGGGGGGAAGCATGCAGTTAGCAAGTTCAGAAGAGCAGTCAGCATGAAAATATCGATAGAAGATAGAGAGGCTACATGGCGGCGGAATTTGAGAGGTAGAAGACTATCAGTCTGAGGAGGAGAGCTGATGAGACGAAGAGCCTTTGATTCCACTCTGTCAAGGAGAGCTGTGTGAGTGGACCCCCCCCACCACACATGAGATGCATACTCCATACGAGGGCGGACAAGGCCCCTGTAAATGGACAGCAACTTTGCAGGGGAGAAGAACTGGCGGAGACGGTACAGAACGCCCAGCCTCGAGGAAGCTGATTTAGTAAGAGACGATATATGAAGTTTCCAGTTGAGATTTTGAGTTAAGGATAGACCGAGGATGTTTAGTGTTGAGGAAGATGATAGCTGGGTGTTATCAAAGAATAGGGGATAGTTGTTTGGAAGATTGTGTCGAGTGGATAGGTGGAAAAACTGTGGTTTTGAGGCGTTGAAGAACACCAGGTTCCTCTTGCCCCAATCGGAAATAATAGTAAGTTCTGAGGCTAAGCGTTCTGCAACCTCCAGCCTTGATTCGTTAAGTTCCTGTAGGGTGGGTCTTCTATTAAAAGAAGTTGAGTAATGCAGAGTGGAATCATCGGCGTAGGAATGGATAGGACAGTTCGTTTTGGAAAGAAGATCATCAATGAACAACAGAAAGAGAGTGGGAGATAGGACAGAACCCTGTGGGACACCACTGTTAATAGGTTTAGGGGAAGAACAGTGACCGTCTACCACAGCAGAAATAGAACGGTCAGAAAGGAAACTGGAGATAAAGGTACAGAGAGAAGGATAGAAACCGTAGGAGGGTAGTTTGGAAAGCAAAGATTTGTTCCAGACCCTATCAAAAGCTTTTGATATGTCCAGCGCAATAACAAAAGTTTCACCGAAACGGCTAAGAGAAGATGACCAAGAGTTAGTTAAGAATGCTAGGAGATCCCCAGTAGAACGCCCCTTGCGGAACCCACCCATACTGGCGATCAGATAGAAGGTCAGAAGTGGAAAGGTGCTTTTGAATCTTTCGGTTAAGGATTGATTCAAGAGCTTTAGATAGACAAGAAAGCAAATCTATAGGACAGTAGTTTGAGGGATTGGAACGGTCACCCTTCTTAGGCACAGGCTGTATGAAGGCATACTTCCAACAGTAAGGAAAGGTAGATGTTGACAGGCAGAGGCGAAAGAGTTTGACCAGGCAGGGTGACAGCACGGAGGCACATTTTTAAAGGACAATAGGAGGCACTCCATCAGGTCCATAAGCCTTCTGAGGATTGAGGCCAGAGAGGGCATAGAAGAATCTTTATAACAGACATAAAGGAGTCAGAGGGGTGATGAGTAGGAGGAATATGCCCAGAATCGTCCAGAGTGGAGTTTTTAGAAAAAGTTTGAGAGAAGAGTTCAGCCTTAGAGATAGATGAGACGGCAGTGATGCCGTCAGGACTAAGGATTGGAGGGAAAGATGAAGAAGTGAAGTTGGAGGAGATGTTTTAGGCTAGATGCCAGAAGTCACGGGAAGAGTTAGAGAAAGCAAGGTTTTTGGCATTTTCTATTAATGAAAGAGTTTTTGGTTAGTCGGAGAATAGATTTGGCACGATTCCGGGCAGAAATGTAAAGTTCATAATTAGCATTAGTTTGAAGGCTCTGGTACCTTTTGTGAGTTGCCTCTCTATCATTGACAGCACGATAACAAGCGTGATTAAACCAAGGCTTTTTAGTGTGAGTAGAGAAAGAACGAGGAATGTATGCCTCCATTCCAGAGACAATCACCTTTGTGATGCGCTGAGCGCACACAGAGAGGTCTCTATCCTGGAAGCAGTAATCATTCCACGGGAAATCGGGAAAGTACATCCTCAGGTCGTCCCACCGAGCTGAAGCAAAATGCCAGAAGCATCGCCTCTTCAGTGGGTCCAGAGGATGTACAGGAGCGAAAGGACAGGATACAGAAATAAGGTTGTGATCGGAGGAGCCCAACGGAGAGAACAGTTTGACAGAATAACCAGAAGGGGCGGTCTCCAAGACGGTCGGGAATACGTGTAGGGTGCTGAACCAACTGCTCTAGGTCGTTGAGGAGGGCAAAGTTGTAGGCTTGTTCACCAGGCTGGTCAGTGAAAGAGGATGAAAGCCAAAGCTGGTGGTGAACATTGAAATCTCCCAAGATGGAGATTTCAGTGAAAGGAGAGTAGGTCAAGATGTGCTCCACTTTAGAGTTCAAGTAGTCAAATAATTTAACATAGTTAGTAGAGTTGGGTGAGAGATAAGCAGCACAGATGTGTTTAGTAATAGTATGACAATGAAGTCTTAGCCAGAGGTGGAAAATTCAGAAGAGTCAAGGATGTGGACACGAGAGCAAGTGATGCCGTTGCGCACGTAGACGCAACATCTAACTTTGGATTGAAATTTAGGATAGAGATAGTAGGAGGGAACAGAGTAGAGATTGCTGTCAATAGCCTCAGAAACCTGTGTTTTGGTGAGGAAGTGAAGGTGAGGTTTAGAGGAGGAGAGATAGTGTTCTACAGATTGAAAATTCTGTATCCTACATATCATAAAAATATGAAATATAAGTACTTAGCTACAAAATAACATATACAAGAGGTCGTTGTGGTCAATGCTGTCCATATGTTTGTCAACAAATGATAAGCGATGAACCGACGGAGTGGATCATCCGTGCCGAGCGGCCGCTATTTCGCTGACGTCATTTTGAGGTCATTATTAACGTCGACGGATCCGTCAAAACGGAATAGTGGGAACCTCGCCTTACTCATTTACCTCACCTCCTTCCTTTTCCTCCACCCCCTCCTTTCCTCCCTTATTTTTTTCTCCCCCTCACCTTCCTTTACTTACACCCCTCTCTCCCTCTTATCACCTCCCTTACTCCTTACCTCCCTCCATCCCTTCCTCTCCTCCCTTATTCTCTCTCTCCTTCCTTTCACTCCATCCCCTCCTTTCCCTCCCTCTCCCCTCCCTTCTCTTCCATCTTCTCTCCTCCCTCACTCTTTCTCTCCCTCTCCTTCCTTTTCCTCCTCTCCTTCTTTACTCTTTCTCAGTCACGTTATTTTGTTTTGAGGTGAGCCGAGTACCGCCCCCCACCCTTGACCCGTTATATTGTTATATATTTCCATTATTTATCATTTCCTCCACTGCATGAATATTGCACACATGTTTATTGTATTAACTGAAATTCACACAGTATGCGCTAACCACTCTTGCAGGAAGGCTGTTACAGTGGCGGACGACTCAATTCGAGGAAGGAAGGAGGGAGGGAGGGAGGGGGCGGGAGAGCAATTTATTATCTTCTTTATTCTTTGTTCCAAATCTCATAATAGAAGGGTGTCGATCCAGTGCAGATGTAGCTAACAGATGTGGAGTAAAGGACCTGCAAGGAAACAGTGCTCAGAAGGTAAAGACTCCGATGGTTTGGACATGTAAAGAGAGCAGGGGAGGACACAGTGCTGGGAGTTGTGGAGAGAATGGTAAGATAGGGTGTCCGGTGCAGATGTAGCTTACAGATGTGGAGAAGAGGACCTGGAAACAGTTTTTTTTTCTTCTTTTTTTTACATGTGACCTAAAGCGCCGGTAGGCTTTTTTTTATTAGGGGCCTGATGGTGGGCCCGAGTCCGTTATGGCGCAAACAATTGTTTATAGTGGCGCAATTATTATTGGCTCATGCTGCCCCCCGGAGATCATTCTTGATTTCACTTACATAGCTTCTTCTAGAGCCCGGGTTGGTGGGTAGTCTTCAGGACAGCATGTGGGTAGTCTTAGGCCCCTCGGCGGTGACTGAAAAATCCCAGGTGGTTAGCGGCGGATTCGAACCCTCATCATCACCAACGCTGCGAATGCGGGGCCGGCACGCTAACCACTCCGCCACCACCTCAGAAACATGGAAACATGAAAATGCAGGAAACAGAAAGCCTATTGGGTCATTACGAGGTTGCCCGCTTTGGTGATTTAATATGCTCGACAGCCACTTGGGGCTTGAGGAGCAGATGAAAGGACCTCGACATTGAGGAGCAGATGAAAGCACCTCGATATTGAGGAGTAGATGAAAGCACCTCGATATTGAGGAGCAGATGAAAGCACCTCAATATTCAGTTTACTCTCGACGCAGCGAAGTGACGGTTGATTCTATATTTGAAGGAGTTGATAGTTTTCGCATTAATACTTCTGAAGAAAGATTGTTCTAGTGACGTATGACTCGGTTTGAAAAGCAACCCCTTCCGATGGGAAAGCCTCCGATAGTTTGGACATGTGAAGAGAGCACGTGAGGATACCGTGCTGGGAGGTTTGGAGAGATTGGCAAGACAGGGTGCCCAGTGCAGATGTAACTAACAGATGTGGAGTAGGGGACCTGGAAACAGTGCTCAGAAGGGAAATACTCCGATGGTTTGGACATGTGAAGGGAGCAGGGGAGGATACAGTGCTGGGAGTTGTCGAGATTGGCAAGACAGGGTGCCCAGTGCAGCTAGATGTGGCTAACAGATGTGGAGTAGAGACCCTGGAAACAGGGCTCAGAAGGGAGACTCCTATAGTTGGGACATGTGAAAAGCAGGGGAGGATACAGTGCTGAGAGTTTTGGAGAGATTGAAAGTAAAAGGAAGGAGAGCAGTTGGTAGACCTAGGAAAACGTGGAGAAGGTGTATACAGGAAGACTTGGCAGTGATGGGATTGGATGAGCATCAGGCAGAAGGCAGAGCAGAATAGAGGAGACCCATAAAGCGTCCAACCGCTCAGGAAGAGTGAAAACGGACGTTAAACGAAATTATGATGATGATGATGATATCTAATAATAGAAGAAGAAAAGAAAAGAACTAAGAACATTAAGTGACCTGTGGAAAGGATTAAAGCACTTCTGCTACTCTCGGATACGTTCAGTTCACTCCCGACGCAGTAAAGTTATTGTCAGTGGAAATGGAGTTGTTCGTTTCCGCACTGACTACTTCTGCGGGGAGGCTGTTCCAGTGGCGGACTACTCGGTTCGAGGAAGGAAGTATGGAGGAGGGAGGGATGGGAGCGAGAGTTTTTATTCTTTTCGTTAATCTTTGTTCTCTCGTTCCATCTCATCCTTCCACATGCTCACTGCCACATATACTTCACTACTCTGTTACTTAACTTTACTTTCAGATCATTTCACTTTACTTTCAGATTAAATAAGTTAACTTCCTCTGCATTGCGCCACGTAGGGCTACAGCAGACGCTTTTAAAATTAGGAACAACAGACGCTTTTAAAATTAGGAACAGCAGACACATTATACATTAGGAACAGCAGACACATTATAAATTAGGAACAGGAGACGCATTATACATTAGGAACAGCAGACACATTATAAATTAGGAACAGCAGACACATTATACATTAGGAACAGCAGACACATTATACATTAGGAACAGCAGACACATTATACATTAGGAGCAGCAGACACATTATAAATTAGGAACAGCAGACACATTATACATTAGGAGCAGCAGACACATTATACATTAGGAACAGCAGACGCATTTAAAATTAGGAACAGCAGACGCATTTAAAATTAGGAACAGCAGACGCATTTAAAATTAGGAAGAATAATCACTTAATCTTTGTTTGTTTCTCAAGTTAATTTAACATGATTCTGAGGAGAAGTAGGTACCCGTTTATTATTTATATATATATATATATATATATATATATATATATATATATATATATATATATATATATATATATATATATATATATATAAATATATATATATATATATATATATATATATATATATATATATATATATATATATATATATGGCTGTCTGTATATATATATATCATCAAGACCCAGACCAAGCATTCCCAAACGTATACTATAGTCGCAGCACATGAGTCTGAGGTCTTCGTTATCGTGCTCTGGCAACTTGCTATTACACATGCACACACACATACAGCTACATAATCAGCGACCTTATTTTTTTTTAACAACAGAGGAGTGGCCAAAAGATAGAGAAGAGCTGTGTGGGTGGAGCCCCCCCACACACGTGCGATGCATACTCCATACGAGGGCGGACAAGGCCCCTGTATATGGATAGCAAGTGTGCGGGGTAGAAGAACTGGAGGAGACGATACAGAACGCCCAACCTCGAGGAAGCTGATTTAATGAGAGAAGAGATGGGAGGTTTCCAGTTAAGATTTTGTGTTAAGGATGTGTAGTTGAAGAATAGGGGATAGGTGTTTGGAAAATTGTGTCGAGTTGATAGGTGGAGAAATTGGGTTTTTGAGGCATTGAAGGACCCAAGGTTCCTTTTATCCCAATCGGAGATGATAGCAATGTCTGAGGTTAAGCATTCTGCAGCCTCAGCCTTATAAACTAAAACAGATTTTTGCGACAATTTCACTAATATGATTAATACTGACAAATGTGCCCTATGCGTAGACTATCATATAACATCGTAGACGCCATGATACCACGATAATTCACACCTCAGTCTCGGGTGCCGCGACGAAAGCCAAGGCTGTTACACAGAGACGGACTTGGCACAGCACCACTATAACTCCTCCTCCTCATCTCTCTCCTTTCTCTTCCCTCCTCTTCCTCCTCACTCAGGCTTAGTGATGCGGAAGACGAAGACGAGACCCTCCTTGTCACATAAATAGTTTGGGACGATGCGCCGCTCCACCTGAAGGAATTATGACCATCATTTCAAATACGTGACCTTCTCCCCCTGGCCAGCTGCTGACCATCTCCTTATACCAGAGTGTCGTGACAGGCGCCCATACAGTGAACAACCCCGCCAGACAGAAACCTTGATTATAGTAAATGTTTTCTTGTACCAACGTTGCCAGATAGTTGTACTCAGCCTCTTATATTTACCAACTTCCGACCCCAAAACTGTCTCCTGGGGCTCAATAAATAGATTTATTTATATCTATCGTTAAAATAGTGAATTCCTGAGGTTTCTTGGCAATAGTTAGGTGTCAAAAAACGGTAACTACTATGCACTGAGTACGATAATCTGGCAACGATTCTCCCTACCTTCTTCCACTGCCCGTCCGCCTCCAGCAGGTCCATGTAATGCTCCAGCTTGTCCTTGTATGAAGGCGCGGTCTGTAGGTACTCAAGGCGCATCACGATGATCACGAAGCCTCCTGGAGTGCCGGAGAGGAGGAAATCAGTTAATCAATGGGGCATACGCTGGGGGGCGCGTCTTCCAGCCCACCCTAGGAAGACCACTTCAGAGTTTACTCCAGGCAAATCTGAAGTCTCTGTGTAGGCTCTTTCCCATCCTAAACGAAAAGCCTCTCGTAAAAGTTGCTGGGATTACCATGAACAGTTTTGCGATCCTATAGTGATGGTTCTACACGTCTGTCACTATCTTCAACGGGAAAACCACCCATGAAAACCTGGTGAATTTTCTATGTGGCCTTGGGAAATAGTCGTTGCGGAAGATCTGCACGACCAGGAACAATGCTAACCTACGGGTCCTCGCACGAGTATCTAAACTGAGGGTCCAACTTCCAGCGCCTTCACCCACTCAGCGGACCTTGCAAAACACACACACACACACACACACACACACACACACACACACACACACACACACGCACTCGCACACGCACTCACACACGCACTCACCAGAGCCTTCGCACTCCTACTAACCATGAACTTTACATTTCAGCCCGGAATCGTGCCAAATCTATTCTCCAACTTACCAAAACCTCTTTCATCAATAGAAAATGTCAACACCTTGCTTTTTTTCTAATTCTTCCCGTGACTTCTGGCACTTAGCCAATAAGATCTCCACCACTTTCACTTCTTCCACTTTCCCTTCTCTCCTTAACCCTTACGGGTTAAGGCTGAACTCTTCGCTCAGACTTTCTGTAAGAACTCCACCCTGGACGATTCTGGGCATATTCCTCCTACTCATACCCCCTCTGACTCCTTTTTGTCTGTTATTAAGATTATAAATAATTATGTATGCTCCAACTCAGAAGGTAGGCTTATGGAGTGCCTCCTCCCTCCATGAAAAAAAAATTATTCTTCTTAATGCTGAGACCTGGTGTACTTCTTTTCTTTCTGCTCTTTCAACATCTTGCTGGAAGTATGCTCTTGTGTACAGCCTGTGCTAGAAATGGGTGACGTTCCAATCTTAATAACTATAGCCCTGTAGTTTTACTTTCCTGTCTATCTAAAGCTTTTGAATCAATCCTTAACCGAAAGATTCAAAAGCACCTTTCCACTTATAACCTTCTATCTGATCGCCAGTATGGATTCCGCAAGCGGCGTTCCACTGGCGATCTTCTTGCTCTCGTAACTGACTCTTGGTCATCCTCTCTTAGCCGTTTCGGTGAAACTTTCTCAGTTGCGCTAGACATATCGAAAGCCTTCGATAGAGTCTGGTACAAGTCTTTGCTTTCTAAAGTGCCCTCTTTTGGATTATATCCCTCTCTCTGTTCCCTTATCTCCAGTTTCCATTCCGGCCGTTCTCTCTCTGCGGTGGTAGACGGTCACTGATCTTCCCCTAAACCTAACAACAGTGGTGTTCAACATGGGTCTGTCCTATCACCCACTCTCTTCTTTCTATTCATCAATGATCTTTCCATAACAAACTGTCCTGTCCACTCATACGCCGACGTCTCCACTCTGCATTATTCAACTTCTTCCAATAGAAGGCCATCCCAACAGGAGGTACACGACTCCAGACTGGAGTCTGCAGAACGCTTAACCTCAGACCTTGCTATCATTTCCGATTGGGGTAGAAGGAACCTTGTGTCCTTCAATGCCTCAAAACCTCAATTTATCCACCTATCAACTCGACACAATCTTCCAAACGCTTATCCCCTATTCTTCGACAACACTCAGCTGTCACCTTCATCAACACTAAATATTATCGGTCTATTCTTAACTCAAAATATCGAACTGGAAACTTCATATCTCCTCTCTCGCTAAATCAGCTTCATCGAGGTTGGGCGTTCTGTATCGTCTCCTCCAGTTCTTCTCCCTCGCACTGTTGCTATCCATGCACTGGGGCCTTGTCCGCCCTCGTATCGAGTATGCATATCACGTGTAGGGGGGCTCCACTCACACAGCTTTTCTGGACAGAGTGGGGTCTAAGGCTCTTCGTCTCATCAGCTCTCCTCCTCCAACTGATAGTCTTCTACCTCTTAAATTCCTTCGCGATGTTGCCTCTCATTCAATTTTCTATCGCTATTTTCACGCTGACTGCTCTTCTGAACTTGCTAACAGCATGCCTTCCCCCCTCCCGCGGCCCCGCTGCACACGACTTTCTACTCATGCTCATCCCTATACTGTCCAAACCCCTTATGCAAGAGTTAACCAGCATCTTCACTCTTTCATCCCTCACGGTGGTAAACTCTGGAACAATCTTCCTTCATCTGTATTTCCTCCTGCCTACGACTTGAACTCTTTCAAGAGGAGAGTATCAGGAGAGGAGAGTATCAAGACACCTCTCCTCCCGAAATTGACCCCTCTTTCGGTCACCTCTTTTGATTTTTTTTTTTTTTAGGAGCAGCAAGTAGCGGGCTTTTTTTTTTTATATTAGTTTCCTTTCTTTGTGCCCTTGAGCTGTCTCCTGTGTTGTAAAAACACTCACTCACTCATTCACTCACCGTTCTTTGCGACGCGCACCAGGTCGTCGAGGCCACTGAGTGGGATGTGACTTTCGCCCATACCGCCCGAGATGACCACCAGGTCGTATGTGTCTGAGAGAGAGAGAGAGAGAGAGAGAGAGAGAGAGAGAGAGAGAGAGAGAGAGAGAGAGAGAGAGAGAGAGAATTTTGAAGAAAAATACGTATATTAATCTTTACATATGCAACAACAAAAATAAGAATAATTCCACTCACACAGCTCTCCTGGACAGAGTGGAGTCTTAAAGGCTCTTCGTCTCATCAGCTTTCCTCCTCTTACTGACAACCTTCTACCTCTTAAATTCCGCCGCTATGTTGCCTCTTTTTTTATCTTCTATCGATATCTTCATGATGACTGCTCTTCTGAACTTGCTAACTGCATTCCTCCCTCCGTCCCGCGGCCCCGCTGCACGCGACTTTCTACTCATGCTCATCCCTATACTATCCAAGCCCCTTATGCAAGAGGTAAACTCTGGAACAACCTTCCTTCGTCTGTATTTCTTCCTGCTTATGACTTGACTTATTTCAAGAAGAGTGTATCAAGACCTCTCCACTCGAAATTAACCTCTATTTTGGCTAATCTTTACTTTTATCTTTCATGGGAGCGGCGAGTAGCGGGCTTTTTTTGTACTCTTTTTGTTGCCCTTGAGCCGTGTCCTTTGATGTAAAAAAAAAAATATTACTAATACCTTTGGGTACGGTGGAGTGTCCGCTGCCGATAAACTCCAGGAAGTCATTGGTATAGATGCCAGTCTACCGCTGCTTCATCATGCCCTCCGACGGGTCCACAGCGTCTATGTGCCTGTGGGAGTGGCTGTAGTAGTTGTAATAGTAGCAGTAGTAGTATAAGTTATAGCAGTAGTAGTTGTTGTTGGGAATCAGTAAATTTAACCCTACCCAACAGTTAGGTCACTCGCAAAGTGAATAACACACCCGTCAGACAATCCCAAAGAAACAAGTGCTTACCAGCTATTAGGTGGTGAAGGTATCCAACAAGCACCTCCAGACAGCCGAACAAATAATAATCCTATCGGATCCGTGTAGTAAAATCTATCTGTCTCAAATAACTGCTGGGGGCACTTAGCTGATAAGCGGGTTTCAAAAGATATTGTTGTCTATGAAGTCTCGTTGCCGGGTGTAGTATTCCTCGAGTCAGGTAATAGAAGGCACACTGCGTCCGAGTTAATAGGTGGGCTGCAGTGCCTTGGTCTTTGTGAAGGCCGGTGGTGGAGTGAGAGAAAACCAACCACGTGGGTCTGAAGCGATATTTGGATTTCTCTCGCCAGATGGCGTGGCTTTCCTCTCTGTTTCCATCGGTTAAATTATCCTTGCTCTTTAATTATAATTCAGCGAGGACAATTAGTTATTATTTCGTGAAAGGAAACACTTCACTATTGTTATTCCTTTCTTGGTAAATATGGTTAGTCTCCAGGCAGTGAACAAGTTGATTCTGTCTCGGTTTGGGAGCCGATGACCGAAGTATTTAAGTACCATCCAAGGCTTATTTGAGCTCAAACGATACTCATAGTTGGCTTGAACTCTCGGCCCAAGACTAGTTCCATAAGGGAAATAGTTAATTTGTCTAGTCCCCCGGTTAACTGGCCTAATTCCTAACATAGTATAGTCTATCAATTTTAACTTGAGCCCTTGGGCGCGACACAAGGATTCCCCACGAGGCCGCGCTGGTGCCACTTCACTCCATTACTCTCCTCAGAGAGGGTGGCTATCTCTCTCTCTCTCTCTCTCTCTCTCTCTCTCTCTCTCTCTCTCTCTCTCTCTCTCTCTCTCTCTCTCTCTGCATGGCTGCGCAGGGCGCGAGAGTGAGATCTACTTGATTTGTCCATTGCGGCGTAACGCTGAATGGTGCGGTCTGGCGCCTGTTGCCAAGGTCCGTCAGGCGGCAACGTTGCATGAGCTACGTTGCCAAGTGATATGGAAGGTTTACTGAGTCGTTGTCTTTTCCTCTAATCCTAAGCCATTCATAACATCACGCAGTCGTATTATGAATGTATATATATTCCATAAATATATAACGTACAGACTAACAGTGAGACAGAACGCCATGAGTAGGTCATCGCTAGATCTGTAACCAATGGGGGTTTCCCCGGGCCAAGTCACAGGGCTCAATTTTAAGTTAGAGTCGATGGACTATAGTAATGCCGCTCCTGCCCGCTCCCAGTTCCCACCCAGCGGCCCTGCCTCTACACAAGCTGCTGTAATTTCCAACGCATCATCTTCATCTCTTGGCGTTGGACTCGTGTTGAGGCTGACGCACTGGCAGGCAAGAGGCAGTGGACTGGAGGATATTTAAGTATGGTGACCGGACATCCCCCTGTCTGCGGCCCTGTGGCACCCACCTGAAGCCTTCCCGGTGGAGTTCTCGACCCACACAGCCCGTCCCGGCGGCCACGTCCAGCACCCTGGCCTTGGCTCGCCGCTCCGGGGGTACCCAACGCAGCGCCTCCTCCAGCGTGATGGCGGGGCCACGGTACCCGCCTTTCCAGATCATCTAAGGGGACGGGGAAGCAGATGTTTACAGGTGCGTACCCCAGGGGCCGCATCACTTCACTCCCGGACCTTACGGAGTAGTCGCCGGTTTAACGCAAAATCATTCCAGCGATGCCCCATGAGTCTGCGTTGGCACCGAAGGCATCTCTCTCTCTCTCTCTCTCTCTCTCTCTCTCTCTCTCTCTCTCTCTCTCTCTCTCTCACCATCTCCTCGTAGTTCTCGGACCACTCGTCGTAGCCGGCCGCCATCTCCTCCGGCGTGACCCCCGGCCTGTGGACGTTCGCGTCCGCCCTCTTTGCCACGTCGCCCCGACTGCCGCCCTCAGACATTATCCTGCAGCAGGGAAGAGACGGGAGAATCACAGACAGGGCATGACTACAGTACAGTACGATTCCTTTATACATCCTTTATATATTTACGAAGGTAGGTACGGTTTTCTAGCCCCGCGCCGCACGCGATATTTTTTTTCCTGCCTAGTTCCGTACATCTCACGCACTGACGAGCAACACTGTAGCGGGCGCGTGGCCACCAGCCAATCACAGAGGAGAGAGGCGCGAGATGACAGGGTCCTCTTCCTCTTCACTTCATCATATTTATTTGTGTTTATCATACATGAATATGTTGAAGGGAACAGGTGTGTGTGTGTGTGTGTGTGTGTGTGTGTGTGTGTGTGTGTGTGTGTGAGGAAGGTGCGTGTAGCCTATGCCTGCACTGTGTGTGTGTGGGGGAGGGGGTGTCAGGAAGGTGTGTGTAGCCTATACCTGTATGTCTGTACTGTGTGTGTGTGTGTGTGTGTGTGTGTGTGTGTATCAGTAAGGTGCGTGCAAGCGTGTGTCAGTTATAAGGTGCGTGCAAGCGTGTGTCAGTTATAAGGTGCGTGCAAGCGTGTGTCAGTTATAAGGTGCGTGAAGCCTGTGCGTGTGTATGTGTCTGTACTGTGTGCGTAAGTACGTACGTGCATGTGTGTGTGTGAGGTGCATTTAGCCTGCGCGTTTGTGTCCGTACTGTGTGCGTGCGTGAGTGTGTGGTGAGTTGGGGTGACATTGAATATGATTCGTAGGCTTGTGTGTTTATCATACATGAAAAGTGACGGGGCAATCAGCTGACAACCCTCAAGGTCACGTGACGGTAGTCACTTCCGTCGCCTCTCCTCCCCTCACTCCACCCACAACCCAAAGCCACGGACAGCTCCCACAAGTTGACTCCAGACTATCTCCACTTTTCTCCTCTCTTTCGTCAATGCCTTGTTTCCTCCGGTGTACTTAGGCGGAATGTCCTCGTCTTTTCATCCCTTTTTTTTATACCTTTATCCGTTTTCATCTCATTTCCGTTTTTACCAAGATCTATAATGCTCTTTTCCACCTATAATACCTGAAATATACTTCCCTCTATTTTTCTCCACTTTCCTCTCGTTACTCCCGTTTCCTCCTTGGTACTTAGGCGGCATATCTTCCTTTTTCCATCCCGGTTCCTGTTTCTTTTACCTAGTTTTCTGGTTATTTTCTTGTTATTCTAATTTTTTCAAGGTCTATTTCATATTTTATATTTTCCACAATTTCTTACCTTCATGAAGTTAGCTTTGTGCTGCAGTAGTGAAATAAATGCTTCATTTAACTCAGCGGTTCTCAAACTTTTGCCAAAAAAAAAAAAAGTGCAAAGTTTAGTGCTCAGCATCACCTTCTAATCTGAAGAGTGAGCTTGTTTAATTATTTAAGGTAACAGAGACCATCACTCGGTAACTTTGTTATTTGCAGACGTATATCAGTTGCTATATCCAATTTGCTCCGGTATTTGTTTTTTTATTGCAATATAGCGAGAAAGAAAGCTTCTTTAGGCATAGGGGAAGGTGGGGCACAGTGGGACAGACAAACAGTTATAGCTGTTTAACTCCTAAATCTGAATAGGCATCACAAAACTAATTTATTGGGCAGGAACTATCACTATTTCCCATCAATAACCAAACGCAAAAAAAATGAACAACATTTATGGAAAAGCTATACCACTCGAAAAAGAAAAACTTTTTTTTTGGTCCCACTGTGCCCCAGGGTGGGGGCACAGTGGGACAGACCCTGGGGCACACTGGGACACAGCTAGTTTACATTGATGAAACCAAAACTGAAATGAAATTTTAGGCATAAATTTTGCCTCTGTTTTACCACATGCTTTAGGTTTGGGGAGGACGGCCATAACGTCACTGAGGTTGATAGAAGCAATGTCCTAAGTCAGTGGAAAGAAAAATTACATTGATTTACTTCTTTCTCCGAAGATACGAACCTTCATGGTCCCCCCACCATCTTTTCATCTAGTTACAAGGCCCACGTAATTTTGCTTTAGTTTGCTTTAGTATTATTGGTCTATGTGTTAAAGGCTAAATTATATATATATATATATATATATATATATATATATATATATATATATATATATATATATATATATATATATGTATATATATATATATATATATATATAATGAACCCTTAGTTATATATAATATAGATGAATAGGCCAATTAGATATTTTTAGAGTTCAACACATATCGAAATGCATTACATGTAGAGTGTATCTAGTTTACAACCAACCTAATATACTAAAAAGGGCTAATAATATGTATTATTTATCAAATAAGGTCAAGATTCCATATATAATGTAATTTAAAAAAATTCATACCCCTACATCACAATGGGGAGCAGAGGGACAGTGTCCCACTGTGCCCCATTTGTAGTGTCCCACTGTGCCCCATACGGAATTTTCAAACAAAACGTCAGCTACACAACAAACCATGCATGCACAAGGCAATAACAGCATCTCATTATGGACACAAATGCTTATTAAACATAAACATATATCAGGCATTTGTGTTGTGCATTACATATGGAACAGAGAACCTTCAGTAGATACTGTTAAAAAATTACTTTTGTGTGTAGAAGGAAGAGGTCCTCCTGCAGAGAGGTCCTGACACAGCACAACCATCCATCATCAACGTTAGTAGAGACATTGAGTGATGGTTGTCATGTGGTGAGAAGTACCTCAGTCAGAGTTACCAGATACTTCTACAGTCAATGCTGTCCCATTGTGCCCCGTGTCCCACTGTGCCCAACCTTACACTATGTATGCTTTTGCGAATGCATAAGATGTTTTAATGCTCGTTTGATACTCACGCGATTATTTTAACCAGGAAAGATGGAGAGTCGATGTTGTATTTAGTTTGTGAAGTAAAGTCAGCTTAAATGCCAGTTAGCTGTTCTTATTCAGCCACTGGCAAATTCTGCTTCAATTATGTCTTTCACAAGTTTAGCATAGCTTAGCTCTGGTTCAACCATAGTATCTTATAATAGAGGTGAGGGTAGGTTACATGTGGGTTACTTGCAATAGAGTAGCTTAGCTTAGCTTTGGTTGTTACAATATCTTATCTTAGGGAAGGGTAGGTTACATGTGGGTTACTTTCAATAGTTTAGCTTAGATTAGCTTAGCTTTGGTTCATTTACAGTATCTTATCTTAGGGAAGGGTAGGTTACATGTGGGTTGCTTTCAATAGTTAAGCTTAGCTTTGGTTCAGTTACGGTATCTTATCTTAGGGAAGGGTAGATTACATGTGGGCTACTTTCAATAGTTTAGCTTAGCTTAGCTTTGGTTCAGTTACAGTATCTTATCTTAGGGAAGGGTAGATTACGTGGGCTACTTTCAATAGTTTAGCTTAGCTTAGCTTTGGTTCAGTTACAGTATCTTATCTTAGGGAAGGGTAGGTTACATGTGGGCTACTTTCAACAGTTCAGCTTAGCTTAGCTTTGGTTCAGTTACAGTATCTTATCTTAGAGAAGGGTAGTTTACATCTGGGTTACTTTCAATAGTTTAGCTTAGCTTAGCTTTGGTTCAGTTACAGTATCTTATCTTAGGGAAGGGTAGGTTACATGTGGGTTACTTTCAACAGTTCAGCTTAGCTTAGCTTTGGTTCAGTTACAGTATCTTATCTTAGGGAAGGGTAGTTTACATGTGGGTTACTTTCAATAGTTTAGCTTAGCTTAGCTTTGGTTCAGTTACAGTATCTTATCTTAGAGAAGGGTAGTTTACATGTGGGTTACTTTCAATAGTTTTGCTTAGCTCTGGTTCAGTTACACTACAGTATAGTTTTTAGATTTGGATACTGTAATACAAAGAAGTTTACTCTGTAAAGTACAGTACTATTATACATTTCTTCATCGGGTATTATAATAATGAAGCTTTTCCTTACAGAAATGAAAATACGTGCTATACAACACAAACCCAGAAACTATCAAGACAGTATAGTTGTACAAAGGGTATAAAATTGCACAATAGAAAAAAAAAGGTATATCTAAGACTGAACATTAAGGGAAAAGAGTATTCAATATATATTAAAATATCATTTGGATAATGCTCTGTAATCATGGTATGTTACAATGAAGTAAGCTCAAATCCCCGCCCAAGAAACCAATGCATTCAAGCCAAAAATCGTGCAAACAGGTTTCATATCAAGAAGCATTAGCAATGGGAGTGCTAAGGTCTTTCTCAAGTTATACTTAGCATTAGTTAGGCCACATCCCGATTATGCAGTTCAGATTTGGGCTCTGTACTATAGAAAGAACATCAACACGCTAGAATCTGTTCAGAGGAGGATGACAAAAATGACTCAAGGGTTGAGGAATTTACCCTACAGAGAAAGGCTTAGGCGATTAAACCTGCACTCCCTGGAAAGGCGAAGGGTAAGGGGAGACTCGACAGAAGTCTTAAAGTGGATGAAGGGGTACAGAAAAGGGGATATCAACAAGGTGCTTGTCGTAAGAGAGCAGGGTAGGACGCGAAGTAATGGGTTTAAGCTAGACAAATTTAGATTCAGGAAAGACATAGGAAAGAGCTGGTTTACCAATAGGGTAGTGGATGAGTGGAACCAATAGAACCAATACCACAAAATATTCTAAATAGCACAGTGAGATTCATATTGGAACTAGAACTCAAAACAAGCAGACGTGTATATCCATGAAACCAGTTCAACACCCAACGGAGGAGCTTCTTAAGAATATGGAAAAACCTGTACCGTACATCATAATCAACTCCAACTAGAATTTTAATGAATGATTCCTTCCTAAAGTTATATTTTTATCTACACACACAGACAATTGATGAGGTGCCTTTTTCTGCTTTTTATAGGCAGTAACATTACATTTTCGTTCTGAATGTCACTTAGAGGCCGTTTAACAGGTCTTCCATTGCCAAGGCTTCTACGACCTCCAAGCGCAGTCTTTCGCCTGGCAACTGCCCCAGGTTGAACACCAATAATTTTTCCACTGTGGTTTACACGACTAATGGCTGCTCCAGAATATTTTCCAAATGTTGTAAGTGCTGAAATTAGAGAAGCTTCAGTCTTGCAGTTTTTTAGATTTTCCGAAAAGCTTTTCAACGGTTCACTGAACATATCTGGGTTGGTATTTGTTTTCTGTTTCAGAATAGTTGATATTTCATCTATATTTTTTTCTATCTCATTGACAGTTGTCTCCTCTGTGGTGTCATTACTGGCCTGTGGTGTCATTGCTTGACTGTTTGTAGGCCTACATGTTGATATTTGGTTTTCAGTTTGTTCAAAGCCTACTTGTAATATGTCACTAGTGTTGCGAAGGGACTTAAACCACGTGTCTTCTTCATCCCTTCCTGTGGCAATTTTGTAGAATAATTTCCTAAGGCTGCTTGAAGTTACAGGATCAGTATTAACACTACTGATGGAGAAGTACTTTGCTACAATATACTGGTGCTTACATGGGCCACCATTATACCCTAATGGACATGAACACATGGCTGTCTCCATATCTACATGGTAGGTCATGTCAGGTTTGCTTTGAGATGGCACTACATATGCATGTGAACTAACTTGTGTGATTTTGTTTTTTGGTAGATCCCATTTTGTAACTGATACATAACGTGATGTCAGTGAATTCTTCCACCTGTTGTTTGCCACATCCAACAGTTTATGTTCATAAACTTTTTATAATCGAGTAAAGAGGAAGTCAACTAGTTGCCCCACATTAAATGCTTTTGTTCTATAGAAAATTTTGTCTTTCATCACTCTCATTGCTGCTTCGCAGTAGTTATTTGTGTTATTTCCTCTGACAGGAAGGTTTACTCTGAAACAGTGTCCCCACTCAGTTCGTCTTTGGTAGAGGCGCCTCAAGTGAGTTACAAGACAGTCATACTTTTGTGTTTTTTCATCTCTACAGAGCTCATTATAGTATTTGTCAAGGTCTGCTTCTGTTTTGGCATACAACATTTCTTTCACAGCCTTAAGAATATAGGGTCTATCTTCCTTTTGAACTTTGTGCTTAGCATCCCAAAGGAAACGCCACAATGCCTGAAGAATGTGGAATGAACAGAGAAGCAGTGTTGAATCCGGATACACTTTACCCAAGGCTTTGCGCTCAGCCTCTGCATCGTCAGTCATGATTATTTCAGGTCCCTTCTCATGCCTGCCAAAGAACGCTTCAGGTGGAAAAAGATCTTTAAGCAACTGGTGTGTGTGTGTGTCTCAACGTGTCCTACGAGACATCTGTGGATATTGAATTTGTATTTTGTTTGTCGCCATGAGGCGTAATAAATTTATCAAATCAAATCTCTCTCTCTCTCTCTCTCTCTCTCTCTCTCTCTCTCTCTCTCTCTCTCTCTCTCTCTCTCTCTCTCTCTCTCTCTCTCTCTCTCTCTCTCTCTCTCTCTCCTCATAAATTTTCTTGAAACAAAAAACATACTTAATCCAAGTCAGTTTGGTTTTCGTCGTGGTCTAAACACTTTTGATGCCTTGAGAACTTATTCAGAAGAAATCTATAAAACTTTAGATAATAAACAGTCATTATTAAGCATCTTTGTTGACTACACCAAAGCTTTTGACACAGTCAGACACGATATATTATTACGTAAGTTGTATTACTATGGAATTAGAGGTATTATTCATGACTGGTTTCAGGATTACTTGTCCCACAGAACTCAATCAACCAAATTCCACACTTGTCTATCTGCATCTCTACCTATTCAATACGGTGTTCCACAGGGCAGTGTCTTGGGTCCAATCCTGTTTCTCTTATATATAAATGATATTACTTACATATTTACAAACCTTAAAACAATCCTTTTCGCAGATGACTCAACCTTAAATATTACTGGTGAAAATCCTACTGACATGATACATATAGCAAATACTGACCTACAAACCTTTCATAAATGGTGTCTGAGTAATAGATTAACAGTGAACTTAAACAAAACATTGTATATGCTGTTTACTAATAAGTCACCATCAATGCTTCCGTCCCTATTTTTTTCCCAAGACATTATAAGCAGAACTAATAAACATACATTATTAGGAATAACGTATGATGATACCATGACCTTTAAGCATCACGTAACAAACCAAATCCTTAAATTATCCAGGCTAGTATCTCTGTTATATCAAATTAAAGAATTAATGCCCATTGATGTTTTGAAAATGTTATATAACGCACATGTCTTACCACACTTGTATTACTGTACACCTATCTGGTGCAACACCTACCCCACACACCTGTTACCTCTGTTTAGACTTCAAAAGAAAATAATAATTATTACAAACAGTGACTACTTTGCCCACACACAACCTCTCTTTAAAGAAACAAATTCCTTAAAATTTTTGACATAAATAAGCTACAAATTGGTATTTACATGTATAAAAAGATCAAAAGTGAAACCTCCGTGTCTTTACAGTCACAACATACTTATTTCACCCGTACTCATGAAAATTTACGTACACCTGCCCATAATTTAACACTTTTTCAACACTCACTTTCTTATTCAGGACCTAAAACCTGAATTCTATTCCTAATAATATTAAAGCTCTAAATTCAATACATTCCTTTAAAAACAATTTAAAAGCATATTCTTCTCAATTATAATTATTAAGTCCATGTATCATCTGTCAGAGTGTGTCCTCAAGCAATCAATTATTACCTTATACTATTATTATTGTATTAATACTATTACTACTTACATTATCAGTTACAGTACTACCATATTATTTTTATAAATCAGTTACAATTTTTGTACTAATGATATTGTGTTAATATTATCACTTTAATTATTATTTACACTACTATTACTATTTTATAATTATCACAATGTTAATCATTATTATTATTTCTATAACTATTATTATTATTATTATTATTATTATTATTATTA
>NW_026111014.1:0-7500 GCF_024679095.1 Eriocheir sinensis | reverse complement strand
CTGTTCATGTGTCTCATTCTAAAAAAACTGAAATTTTGGCAAAAAAATAAAGGACATCACTTGACAAATCCACATGTTTTCCCAACTCATTAACCATTGACTTCAAGCAGTCTCTTCCCTCCTGGAGACCACTCCCATGTACAGCAATAAATGCTCTTCGCATCATTGCTAACTGGGAAGAAAACTCAGCGGACGGAGCATGTAGTTCTCCTCTGTTATGTTTTTCTATCCATGTACTGTTACATTTCGTGTTTTCTGACAATTTCTGGCCAAGATGAGGATATTTAAATTGAAACTTTTTAACAACATACCCTCCTACGTATAGCAAGGCTTCATCTTCTATAACTGACCATAATGTGTTTTCCTTGCTTATTTCTAAATCATCATCTTTCCATTCAGAAATGTCCATGCCTATCTCCTGAATTTCCATATCTTTGAAAATTCTACTTGTTATGCTGAGTTCTCTGTCTAAATCTCTGTCACTATCGGATTTTTCCTCATTGTTCTTCAGGATTACTTGATTACGTGCGTTACTTGAAGAACAGTCAATTTCTTCTGCATTAACAGTCTGTGTCTTTTGTGACATAAGGTGAACACCTTTCCCGAGCAGCAATTTCCTAATTCTGTATTTAAAATTGACAGCATTAGGATGATCGTATGCTAGTCATTTGCCTTATACAGCCAAAGAAATGTTCCAATGAGTCTTGATTTAATCTCCTAGTCAGTACATAATCAACCCCAAATAAATCCTTGATCATACTATAAAGTCCTTTATGACTCCGAGGAAAGAATGACTCCTTTCTGAAAGGCAAAGAATCCCCCTCTGCGCGAATTAACTTTCATGCTAATCATCAGGTCAATCATATTATTCAAGATGGTTATTTGAGCATCAAGATTGATTCCAAAAGCTAATCGTGATTGCTTTTTTGTACATTTGCCATGAGAATTCATGGTGTCAAACCATTCATCGACAGCCTTAATAAACTCGGCAGTTTCTCTCCAATTTTTAGTCTTTAGGAGACCTCTTTCTCCAAGATAGGTTATGGAGTTGGAGCAGGATTCTGACAGGAGATGAGCAGCATGTTTCACTCTCTGCCTTTGCTGGCCAACCACATTCAAATCTGCTTCGGAAATTTTGTGTGCAAGGGCATATTCAGTCCTTGTTCCAGATAACATCTCTCGAATAGATGTATCTGATATGTAGCTACCATTTTTCAGGGAAAATCCATAATCTATGAAATTATTTCTGATCAACTTCAACAAGTGTGGCACATCAGCAAAAACATATATTTGCCGGTCAGCGCATGGATTCTCAATAGATATTTTTTTTGTTCCTATTGGGTCTATACCCCATGCCTTCCACAATTTCAAATTGGCTGGCCCCAGATCATGTACAAGCGCAACAACAGGATAGCCAGCCTTCTCAACCTTCTTTATTATATCCATCAAAATTTCCGCCATGTTTTTTGTATCAAAATCATAATAAATAGGTTGTTTCCATTTGCCTATCAGTCCATGGAGCATGACAACTGTTACCTTTTGATGTGGTTTATAAAGTATGTCTTTGCCTTTGTCATAGCACCACTCTTCTTTAATTGCCATTTCATCAAGGGATATTACTGCAAGTTTTTCCAGTTCAGTGAGTGACTCCGAAGTTACTTTAAGAATTGATAAAACTGAATCTAAAATGCCAGGTTCACATGGAAATGTATTTGCTTTTAGGTTTAATGTCGATTTGCATGGCAATGGAAAACCCTTCTTTGTTCTTAGAAATTCATAAAATTTTGGACTTAAACTATTCATATAGAATGCAGAAGCTATATCTTCCTCTGACCATTTCCTCACTGGTTGTCCGGTTATCAATGCATTTAACTGAGTGTTAGTAAACATAGGGCTGAAAATTTCTTTAATCTTTGCATTTACCGCACTTTCTTTGCCTTGTTGCTTTTGTAGCTGTTGTTTAAGAGTCAAATTTTCTTCTTGAAGCTTACGTATGGTGTCTTGATAATCCTCTATGGTTGTTGATTGTTGGTGGCAAGAGGTTTCCATTTCTGTAGGGAGGCTGGGTGATGAAAACAAGTCTGCTTTACTGTCACTTAGGTCGTCAACCTCACGTGCTGTCAGGATACCTGCAACGAAAAGTAAAATAGTAAAAATGAGGTGAAATAATAACAGGCATATAAATGTTCATGATAATAGTAAAATAGTACAAGTTGCCTGTGTTTAGAATATATGGTTGCTGCAACTGCAGGGCATGATTTAAAAGATTTGGAAGTGGAGAGAGAGAGAGAGAGAGAGAGAGAGAGAGAGAGAGAGAGAGAGAGAGAGAGAGAGAGAGAGAGAGAGAGAGAGAGAGAGAGAGAGAGAGAGAGAGAGAGAGAGAGAGAAGGTGGGTGGGGGAAATGGAATCATAAATGGTACTTACTTGATTTAGCTTGTGCAGTAGGTGAGTGAGACTGTTGTACACCAAAGGGAAATTTGACCTTTTCACCAGGACACCTGTCTGCTTCCCCGTCAGGAGGGTTATCAGCTTCACTTGTTGTAATGTCATCTGCAATACAATGCAAAATATATATAATTATGATAATGATGACCATAATAATAATGAAAGATAGTAGTAATAGTAATAAATTATTATTATTATTATTATTGTTATTATTATCATTATTTTATTATAATTATAATAATAACAGCAATAACTATAATAGTAATAATAATAATAATAACTACAGTGCCTTATCCAGGGTTTTTCCAAGGGTGGCTAACACTTGAAAAGTGAAATTAAGAAAATTTAACCGCCCTGTAATTTTAGGTTCAAGCCATTGGATCCATAGCACACACATACACACAGAAGAGAGAGAGAGAGAGAGAGAGAGAGAGAGAGAGAGAGAGAGAGAGAGAGAGAGAGAGAGAGAGAGAGAGAGAGAGAGAGAGAGAGAGAGAGAGAGAGAGAGAGAGAGAGAGAGATAATAATAATAATAATAATAATAATAATAGTAATAAAGAAGAAGAATAGTAATAAAGAAGAAGAATGAAGGACAGCCATTTTCCTTGACCTGACTGAGACCTGACGCTGGTTGCACGTGCTCCTAAGCTGCAGGAGGGGTTCTGACCCTCTAGGGATTTCCATACTCCTCTCACTCCATCCTGACTACAGCTTGACTCTACACTCACTACTTCTAAACTTTTGTATTATGATATATAGATAGTTTGTTAGATATATAGACAGATCCAAGGCGCCTATTGGAGAATCTTGGCCTAAATAAATAAATATTCTTCTATATTCTAGACTTTAAAACTCAACATATGCTGAAATAAAATCCATGATTCAATTTAATAAGAACCTAACCTAACATAACCTAGCTCAACCCCAGAAACTGGAGCGCTTTGACCTATTACAAGGTGTAGCACATGCAAGTAATGAGACAAATATCATGTAGAAATAAAAAAATACGAAATAAGCTTACCTTCACACAAATTGATGGAAGGAACTGCATCTTCCTTGAGTATTCTTATATTTCTTGGTAGTTCTTTTCCAAGTAGACGGTGCGTGTTCAGTAGACTATGGTTGTAGTCACTTGGAAGAAAGTGGATGGAGCACACCATTGCATTACTTGCATTGAAATTGGAGTCTCTGTCACACAACAAAATCCATCTTTTTCTCAGTTTCTCATCTCTCGGGAAACGGAAAAACCTTATACATCCTTTCGTCCTCTTTTTCGTGTTATGGCAGCAGCGCACAGCACAACTATTGGGCATTTTAAGGCGAAAAAAAAATCTGGTCTCAAGGTTGCGGGCGAGGTCAGATTGCGGCTTGGGGAACTGGGGCGCGGCGCGTGCGCAACGAGCTGATGTCAAGGTTAGACTGAGTGAATGAGACCCAGCCTCGCACCGACCTGAGGCTCACATGAGTCACAGTCACGTGACCTGGGATGCGCGGATGGAATACCTCTCTGTATATACTCTGGGCTGTGGTAGTGTCTCTCTCCCCATTCGTTCAGTGTGTTACCAACTTACCACCAATTAACCATGGCTCCCAAGCGCCCATCGGATTCTCCAGCATGTGGTACGTAGTACTCCAAAGAGATCGAGGAAGTCGTTAACATTAGACCAGAAACTATCAGTGCTTGACAGAATTGACAAAGGGCAGTACTGGGGGTGATCATCCTTACATTGCATGAAATTTACTTTGCACGGTCCCTTCTGGAACGCATCTATCGTGCAAATCAAGGACTCCCTGGAATGTCTTCATGTTGAATCAGCAACTACTCTGAAACTGAATCAAGGCCTGTTACCAACTTGGTCCGTGAATGCCAACTCCGCTATATGGGCACGTGGTGCGCCTCGCAGGTACTGATCCTGCTTAAAGGGTTGTTTCTGTACGATACAACCCTTTGTGGAGGAGACCAAGGGGACGCCCTTATAACTCATGGCTGGGGCAAGTCAGCCGATCCTGCCGGGAGGGACTTGGGATGGACGAGGCAGCTGTGTGGGAGCTTGCTCGGGAGGACCAGTGGGAGTATGGACGGTGAATGAGTGAAGTGATGAAACCCCAGGTGTATGCTCCCCATTAGTTAGTTAGTACATCTGTTTCTCACAAAATAAAAGCTCTAAACAACAAAAATAGCTGACATAACTTCAGACAAAGTCAAAACAAATAAGCAAAAGTCAGCATAAAAAATTAAAAACTGAACAAAATACAACAGAAAAGTGTAATACCTTAAACAACAGCAGCAAACACTTCCTCAAGACCTTCAACCCCTGTGTGGTGGTGGTGGTGGTGGTGCAGGGGGGACTTTGCCAGGAGGTATCTCAGGGGGTGCTCTGGAGGGCCATGGCTACTGAACACGATCCTGCAACCAACTTACTTCATGTGGTCATTCGAGGTCTGGTACTTACATAAGGTTAGTAAGATAGTGAGTACAATTAGCATAGTTCAGATTTATTAGTCCAATATTTACATCTCACAAGAACAGTTGGCAGAAATAAGGAATGCCAATATGAGAATGCTGGCTAAAAAACATTAGTACCTATGATCTTGCAGGTCTGGTTATTTTCTGTTTCACTGTTCCTCTGTGAGAGACTTGGGAAAGAAAGGACTCTGACAGAAGGCAACTCAGGGCACCAGTACAACTATGAGTCTTTCTGTGCCGGAACTGTTTAACCTTTGGCTTATCTGCTGTCCTTCTCTGGCACTTGGTGACAGAGGAGAAACAACACCTCCTGGCCTGGGCAACACCTGTGGTCCAGGGTGATTAACAAAAGGGAGCAGGACACCAAAACCAAGGTCTCTGTAGTGTTGGGTCTGTCGTCACACCACGGAGGTCTCCAGGGCTGGATTGGAGAGGCCCTGGATGCATGTGGTTCGTGGATGGAGGTGTGGGCTGGGGCTGGGACGATGTGAGGGGGTCTGTTCCTGCAGGAGTGTGCATCGTGTGCTTGCCCGTAGACCCCCGATTGGCCTGTCACGCTGGCGAGTGCGGTACTGACGCCAGCGCTTCCTCAGCAGCTCCTGCACTTCCGTGTTGAGGAAGCAGTAAAACACAGAGACAAACAAGCCCTGTGGGAGACTACCATTGGAGCAACCATGTTGCTTCCTGCAAACACTGACTCACTGTTCTAATGACTACCATACTTTTTTTTAATGGTACAGCACTGGTGTGTGGCTATTCCAACAACAACAATAATAATAATGGTAATCAAAATCCAACACAAACTTAATAAAGTTATAAATTAGTATACCAATTACAAATTCTTGCAGTATGAATTTTATTAAGAAAATCCATCAAGCTTTCCTATTAATCCAGGAATAAATTATAGAGAAACTAGACAGAGATCAAGACACAGGAGTGGGAGGAACCTGCCTGCGATGACTGCAGGATGGCATTGGTCAGCATGTAGGCACTCTCCAGGTCCCCCTTGTCCCCAGGGTTGACAGCAAACAGCAGGTTGGTGATGCCCAGGAGGGGGAAGAGCACCACAGTCGCCCGGATCGCCTTTCTGGAAGAGCCTCACATTGTTTGCAAGTTTCCTCATGTCTACCTTGTCTCCAGTCTGTACTTTCTGCTCTTCCATCATCATCATTATATCCACTCTAACAATTGTTGTTCTCCATCTATGTAGACCTAACTGAGCCTCCATGGTACAGTGATTAGCATCCCTAGCTACAAAGCTGTGGGCCTGGATGGGTTTGATTCCTAGCCTGGGTAATTACCATGAAGCCCTTCCAGCTGTTCATCATCCTTTTCACGCTGGTCAATAAATGGGTACCCCTACCTGGGGAAGCGTGGGGAAGGCAAACTGTGGTAACCTGCATGTCACAACTGGCCTGTGTCCCAGGGTAATGGACTCTCATTCATCACAAGCTCAAGGGCAGAAACAATGTGCAGCTACAGCGTTTGCCCCAAAACTTTATTTTTACCTTTATGTACACTCTATAATTAATTTACCTCCTTCCCCTCTTGTCCCTAAAGGAGTAGTAATGCTAATCCAGTCACACATCAATTCACCAGCCACAACACACACTCTGCAGTGAGTATGAGGGACAGGACACTCCAGGCAGCAGGTGACTACCAAGGAACACAGCCAGGGAAGGAAGGGAGGAGTGTGGCCACAGACCATAGAAAGCCCAAGTAGTGGCAAGGGTTATGCAGAGGTCAGCCGGCAACACCTGGGGCATGGTGGCAGGTACAGATGCAAATTGAGTAACTAGAGTGATGTCATATGTGATGACTTGCTTTGTGTTATACAATGTGTGATGAGTTGGTGTGTATTTTGAGGTGTCTTGTTGGCTCAGTGAGGACCAAGGAGTCTAGACGAGCAACCTCAGACCCCTTGGTGCTGGTGGAGTGTCAGAATGCTGAGCCTCGTGGCAATGGGAGCACATTGCTTCAAGGACACACACACAGAGGCAACAAGCAACAGCAAACAACAAGCCCACATCAAACTGTGGCGTCTTTTTATGCTTTTAGATGGCTCGAGGTCGAGGGTGGCATGAAGCAGATGCAATTTAGCAGTAGATTTAGGATTTTAACAAGGGTTGGGAAGGAAAATTTTGTTTAACAGAAATGTAGGGCAAAGTTTGCAGAAAGAAGTTACTAAATGCACGCAGTAAAATTACTTTGCAAATTTTCTTTTATCTGTCCACAGTGCTGCTCCTTAGCAGTGCTTGGTGTGTTCCTCAGCACAAGGCTTAGCAACTCAGCACCACTGTGTCACAAGTTCAGGGTTGGGAGAATCTGAGATTTGTTTGAATTTTATAACAATGAAGATTGAAGCAGTAGTACAGTGTCCTCAGGTGATGAAATGAGCAACAAGAGATGCCAGGCAGTCCCAGGGCACAGCAACCCCACAGAGTTGGTGGCCTGAGTCTGTGAGTGTCAGCCTCCCAGAACATGTCCTCATTTCAGACAGCCTGGATATGTAGCTGCCTTGCCATCTCAGGCCAAGGCTCCAACAGTCTGAGTCTGTGAAACATAACAAAGGGGATGAACAAATGGT